>NW_028090164.1:0-5764 GCF_014824575.4 Sturnira hondurensis
CCACACCTAAAACAAAAGCAAACCAGGAGGACAGCTAGATCAGGAGTGGAACGGTAGAAATGAAGAACACATGGAGGGTTAGCAGTAGGGGAGTGGGAGGAGGAGAAAGGGGAGAAGGCACAGAAAATAGCATAGACGGTAGGTAGAAAATAGATAGGGGGGAGGGCAAGAATAGTCTGGGAAATACAGAATCTAAAGAACTTGAGACACATGGTTATAAACTAAGAGGGGGAGAATGATGGGGGAGGGAGTGTGCGGGTGGAAGGGAATGAAGAGGGGGGAATAGAACAACTGTAATGGTATAATCAATAAAATGTATTAAAAAAATAAGATATCATGCAATAATAAAATTACATTAGTTTAGCTGTATAAAGCATGAAAAAATAGTTAAAGCTTGGAATAAAAGATGAAGATATGAAGAGTTAAAATGTATTAGTTATAAGTTCATTTATAATTACATAAAATAATAACATGAATCTTAGCACTGTAAATGAGTTCAGGACCTGGAGCAATGGTGTTCTAGAAATCAGAAGTATTTTGTAAGTAAAATTGTGCCCCTTGTAGATTATCTGAGGACTCACCATATGGCAAAGGTCCACATTTTCAAAGAGAAGAATGTTTGGTGGTGAATTTTGGAATCTAAATGAGTAATATTATAGCTTCTAAGTAATTTTAAGAAATAATTATTGAAGACTGATTTATGGTAAATAAAAAGAGACAATGACCCTCATTTCTGTGGTTTATCACAGCGTGGTTCAGTCTCTTAAAGTGTCATATCTTCCTTGGATTCTGAGCTTTTGTGGGTATCTTCTTAACCAAGGACATTCCTCCCCAATCTTTGCAACATGGCTGGCATATTTATTTATTTATTTATTTATTTATTTATTTATTTCTTCTTGTTGTTGTTCTTTAGCCTCCAGGCTGCCTGTCCAGAGGGAGGCGCGATTTCAGATCAGGGTGCAAAGTCACATGCTGTTTGTATTGTAAGTGACTCTTCATCCTGCTCCATATAGAGTAGAGTTTCTCATTGTTATGGATAATTCTTTCTCTTGGGAGATTTTTCTCCGAATTGTAAGTGCTTATTAGTGTGCCAGTAATTCCCACCTTAGCCCCACCCCAAGGACAATCTGAAAGGTCTCCATACAATGTGTCAAACGTCCCCTTGGGGGAAAGGTCAACCTGAGGTTGAAAATCACTGATCTTGAAGCTGTGATCATCTTTGGAACCTGACTGATCTGGCCTTGATAAGAAGTGTTTTCACTATCATTCCATGCAAATTATTTTCTAACTCTAGTTGTGAATTATTTTGGGGTGGTTATTTAGAAGTGTATTTCATAATTTATAAACATAAGTGCTTTCTAGTTATGTGTTGTTACTGATTTCTTGATTAATGGCAGTGAGAGTGAGAAATACATATAAATTTCAGTCCTTTGAAATTTGTTGGAACTTGCTTCATATCACATATCTATTTTTTTTAAAGTTTCCAGGGTGTTTGGAAACCATCTATAATTTGCAGTTTTGGGGTAAAGTACTTATGCACATTGAATGCTCTTTGCTTCTCATGTCATTTATTTTATATTTTTGCTATTTTTTGTGAGCTTTATTAGTTCTGAAACAGAATCTGAGTGATAGAGGTTTGTTAAATCTCCTATTATGAGTATTAATTTGTGTATTTTTTCATGAGCTGTGTTTTATATAATTTTGAGTTTATGTTATTAAGTGAATAAAAATTTGGGACTAAGTGGTAAATTGAACTTACTGGTATAAAGTACTCCTTATTTGTAGTAGTGTTCTTATTTTTTCCCTCGAGTCTATTATATGTTATATAATTTTCATTTAGTTAATGCTTGCATAGTATAGTTTTCCCATTCTTTCACTTCAGATCTTTTGGTGTGTTTTAGATAGCTCTGTGTTTTATATTAGTTATGAGAGGTTATTAAAATCAGTTAAAGAACTGGTTTTGGCAGAAGATGTAATGTAGGGGGCCTAATATTTTCCCATTTCAGTTGTTTGAACATGTTTTATTATATCACAAACATTTTCCCACATATTTGAGAAAGATATCTTTATAATAGAAAATTTCCATATGATTTAGCACTTATTAATGGACTTTGTATTCTGTCCCATCAATTTGTCCATTCAAAGGCTATTACCCTACTGTTTAGAGTAATGTAGGTTTATAACACAACACATAGTTATGTTTGGTTGGGCTAGTTTCTACTTTTTAATTTGCTTTTCTAGAATTCTCTTTCCTTTCCTCATTTTAATAAGTGAACTGTAAATGAGTTTGTTTTAGTTTTAAAATGTTGATATTTTAAACTATATCACAATAAACTTATAAGCAACTTTGGGAAATTGACATACTTATGTTTTTTATGAAAGAACACAATATTACTTTCCAGTTGTTCGAATGTCTTTCATTGGGCATCATTTTAACATTTTGTTCACACAGATCATGCACATTCTTGCTAATGTTAATGTTAGGCATTGTATCTGTTTTGTTGCTATTGGTTCTTTTCGATTCTATCTTTAACTTAGTGTTTCTGTATCTATAGAATGTGTTTCTATATATATATATATGTATTTATTTCTGTGTTATTCCCCCTCACTGTAATGAATTACATTATTTGTAATCATTACATTGCTTTTCATGATTCATCAAGGTAAATAAACTATTGTAAAATAATAAAATTGTATTACTTCAGTCATGTAAAAATAGACAATGCTTGAAAGAAAATATGAAGCAATGAGGCAATGTGATGAGTTAGAAAAATTTTGTTGGTGGTAAGCTCATTAATGATGAAATAAAATAGGAGCAGTATACTGATTTTTAAGCGAGTTCAGGGTTTGGACTCCTGGTCCTGTAGAAAGCAGAGGTGTTTTGTAAGCAAAATGGTGCCCCCTCTAGGTTATCTGAGGAACTGACAATATGGCAAATGTGAGCATTTTCGATAAGGGATATTTTAGATGGTGAATTTTGGAATGTAGAAAGCAAGAGCATTTACTTTTAGTGACCTGACAGAACAGTTATTAAGGAGTGACGTGTGAGCAATGACTAGAAACCTGTCATCCTCGCACACCTGCGGCGCTTCACCACTGTGACTCAGTCTCCCCAGGTGTGCGATCCCTGGGGAGGGGGTCAGGGTTCGGGGACGAAGTCCGGGTGAGAAGGGAAGGGTGAAGAGTGTCTGGAAAGAGGACTGGACCCCGCTGGGAAGTGGCAGGTACTAAGGAAGCTGGATCGGAGCAGGTTAGGGGAGGTTTGAACCGGTTACATTGGGGGCGGGATGGGGAAGGGCCCTCGCAGAATTCAGGTGGAACTGAGAGAAGGGAGGTTCGGGGACGGTGACCTGCGCGTGGACAGAGGTGTCCGAGACCGTGAGAGACTGCAGGAGAGTTTTGGAGAAGGGCGATGGGGTGGGAAACCGGACAGTGGGCCGCGAGCTCCTACAGGTTTGGTGGTTCTCTCCCCCATGGGCGGGAAGGGAGAGCGCAGGGGAGCGGCCTCACCTCAAACTACGCCGCGCCTGTCCTGGGGCCTTTCACGGGGGGCAGGGCTCAGCCCGGGTCCGGGGGTTCGGACAGCTGGTGCGGGCTGAGGGTTCACGTGAATGCGCTCTCCAAGGCCGCCTAGCTCACCCCTCTCTTTCCTGGTTATGAAAGAAGAAAACTCGGAAAAATCGGCGTCCGGGGAGCGTGGTAAAGGGGCGAAGGTCTTCTCCGGTTTTACGAGGTGCGAGAACAGAACAGGGAGAGGGTCACTGGACCCCACGTGCGGACTGGAGGCTCCAGACGCCTGCCTGAGCCAGGGACCTGCGCAACCGGGCGGCCTCTGGGCAGCAGGGTCGTTACACGCGCGCTTTTCTCCCCGGACATTCGGCTTGTTTAGGTGCTAGTAGGGAGAGTCAGCGTTTATATGTCAGAAATGGTCCTGGTGAGACAAACGTCCCTGTCCGAGGGGACGCCGCCCCAGTAGGGGTCTGGTTCTCACTGTGTGCTCGGCGGGGAAGGACCGAGATAGAGTTTGGGGACAGTTCTGGTCCCATAAGTGAAGTGCTTGACGGAGAGGATCTTCTTTGCTGTAGCCACTGTGAGCAGTTCTCCCTAAACATGAAAGTCAACTTTGCTTTTGAACAAAACTAGGCGAGTCGCATATGGACTCGAAGAATCAGGCAGAAGGTGTCAGAGGGTAGTAGCTCCCGCCCAACCCAGTTCCTGAAGTTGGGACCTTTCTTGCCAGAAGTTACTATGTCCCGAAGTCCTCAGGGTTGGTGTTGGTCTGTGACTTGCATTGATGAAAAATCGTCTGCCTTCCTCTGGCCTCTCCTGTGTCCAGTGTGATCTGACCCAGTGTTGCAGCACCCAGAGCTGATGTGACAGGACTCTCTGCGCTCTCTGAGAGGGACCTTTCCCCACACTCAGGGGCCCCAGAGCCGAGTGGAAGGGAACTGCTCTTCTCCCTGGTGGGGCAGTTTTCCAGACACACAGGGGACAGAGCCAGTGTGACGGGCTCCCTACTCTGTCAGGTGGGAGCCCTTCCCGAGTTCACAGGACTCAGCTGTCAGGCAGGACGCCTGTCTTTCCCAGGTCGGATCCCTCTTCACTGTGACAGGACCCTACTCCTCACAGGAAGAGACCCATTCCCACACTTCTAGGACCCATAGTTCAGATGGCAGGGCTCCCTACTTTCTCAGTGAGGGGCCCACCCCATATTTACAAGACCCCGAGGTGATGAGACAGCACCTCGGACTGTCTCACGTTGGACCCCCCACACTCTCTGGGCTGATGTCAGAAGACCAAGTGTCCTCTCGGGTGGAACCTCTTCTGCTCTACACCCAGTGCTGATGTGAAACCACAGCTTCCTCCTGCTGGCGGGGCTTCTTCCTGCAATTCCTGTACCCAGGGCTGAAGTGACAAGACCCACAGCTTTCTCTGCAAAGCCCCTGTTGCTGCACCCACAGTGCACAGGCAATGGGACCCAATCTGTCACACTCCAGGAAGGGATATTCCCTGAAGTCATGGACCCACAGCCTCTTCGCACCTCACCATCACAGGGCGGGTGTGGCAGAGCCCTGCACTGCTTAAATATTTACCAGCATATCTCTATTACCATGTGTCTGACCCTCTCTGTTTCATGAACATTTCAGGTATGTACTGAATGTGATTTATTTTCCTGCCCTTCTTTACATTGTATTTTTGAAGCCTAAATGCAGGCCTCCAGGACCCAGAGATGAAGTGACAGGACTCCCTGCTCTCTCAAGTCAGACCCCTCCCCACAATCACAAGGCTCAAAGGTGAAGGGTCAGGACACTTACATTTCACAGGGAGGGACTCTCTCAACCCTCACAGGATACAGATGTGTAATACAGGACACTCCTGTCTCTTGTGTAGTCCTCTCCACACTCAAGTGGCCCAGGCCTGAGGTCACAGGACCCTTGGACCCACAGGTCTCAGGTGGGGCACCTCCCCTTGCCTATAAGACCCAGAGGTGACCTGACATGACCTCTTATGGTCTCTGGTGAGGACCCAGAGCTCATCCCATGAGGCTCTATCCTCTCTTAGGTAATAGTACTTCTCCCAGCAGTCAGAAGACCCAGGGCTGACTTGGCAGGACCCCTGGTCTCTGAGGGTGGGGCCCTTTTTCAAACTCTGCAGCACACCGCCATCTAGTGTGCATCTTTGGAATAGCATCTGAGTTGAGGCCAGCAGGAGATGCTCTTTTGTGTCGCCACCTTGTGGACATCTTGGAAATAGCACCTGTTTC
>NW_028090165.1:0-946 GCF_014824575.4 Sturnira hondurensis
TTAGGCACCATTGGAAGCACTACCTCATTTAGTGCTTTTAAAAAGTTTGGTGAAAAAGGACATCACCTATGGACTATAATATGCTTTTTCTAAAAGTGATGCTTTCTTTTTTTTCTGCATGAACATATTTGAATATTTAGAATGATAATATACACGAGAATGAACTACGGTCAGAGAGAAATAACTTTAAATAAGCCCACATTTTTTTGAGATAGAATAAGCTTTGATTATTTATCAAGCCACTTTGACCTACAAAGCACTTTAGAGTGCTTTTGTTTTATAGCGAGGGTTTACTTAATCCAATTTATATCTTCCGACATTATAAAAGACAAACAACTTCTTAAATTTAATAAACCTGTGGCGTTTATAAAATGGCCATTATACTTAATAGGACATCATAACTGATTTTGTAGTATTTAACATTTTTATCAAATAATTTATTTAGGACCTGCTATCTCCTTTGTGCTCTCCTAACCGTAGTGAATTAAAGTGTCCCGCACTATGCAGCACAGTTCATACTATAACCTGTACTTGCTTTGACAATTATCCATCAAAGTAAATTGGTCTCACTACAACTCTAAAATTTACTGTGGCTGCATGGACAACAGTGCAGTGATTGTGGTGGGGAGAGAAGTATAAGGGGTCTAAATGGTGATGGAAAAAAATACAGTAAAAAGCATCACTAGGCGTTAGAAAGATGCAAATTAAAACCACAATGAGATACCACCTCACAGTGTCACAACGGCCATCATAAGCCAGTCAACAAACAAGTGCTGGTGAGGTTGTGGAGAAAAGGGAACCCTCGTAGACTGTTGCTGGGAATGAAGACTAGGGCAGCTACTGTTTCCACTAAAAATGGAACTCCCTTTTGACCCAGCAGTTCCACTGCTGGGATCATAGTCTAAGAATCCTGAAACAGCAATTCAAAAGAACCTATGCACCCCAA
>NW_028090166.1:0-1421 GCF_014824575.4 Sturnira hondurensis
ACCTACAGACCAAGGATGTGAAAGAAGACTGGGAAAAACTCAGAGACAAAAATTGGCTCCATTGAAAAATTAAGTACTCGGATATGTATTGGGATATATGTAATCTCCCAATGTTACATATAGTATGTTGCAAAAAGTTGAACTGCTTTTTTATTCATTTGGTATAAACCAGTAACTATTTATACTCTCTCAGCCAGACCAAAACATGTTATATCCTAAATATTCCATGCTCTCTTTTATGTTTTCAATGCATATGTGGTACTCTCTATTTGAAGAAATGCTGTGGAATTCTAGTTACCAAACTTTTATTTCATTGATCTTTTATTTGGGCATTAATTTAATTTTTTAACTTCCTGAGAATTTCTAAAGTGACTGCTGCACTTCTATGTGATTTTATTCCACAGTGACTCTTGCAGATTTTGTACTGAGGAAATTTATCATTTAGTAGAAGTGACAAATTTTGATAAATCTGGACAATTGTGTTCCAGGGAAGGACAAACCACCACCCTCCCATGGGAACAGCTAACTTCCCAGGAAGAGAATGCTATAGTTTCTTTCACCTAATTCTCCCTGAATTTCAAAACCCCTCATTGCCCCTTGTTTATTCCCTACTTTAAAAATGTTGCCTTGGAAAAAAAATGTAACAGAGTTGTGTTAGGGTGCGAACCCACCATCTTCTCAGATCCCCAGCCATCTGACTAAAGTGCCCATAAAAATTCACTCTCTGCTTCCACTTATTGGGTTTGGCACGTGGCAGGCCGCATGAACATGTTGTCTTTACCAGTTCCAAAAACACTTCAGATTGCTAGGGAAATCCAAGGAGGACAATGAGACAACTCTGTTCTCTAAGGAGGTACTGTTTCTGGGATTCTGAGACACAGTATGGCAGAAAAACAACAGGAGAGCCTTCCTGTGGTAATAATAGGTCCATTTTAACCCATGGCCTTGGGAATTTTCCCTCTGGACTGGGTCCTATCTTGAGCAGCAACATGGCAGGCCTACAACTGGACTAGACCATCTTTGCCCAAGCAGAGATGGGTGTCAACCCTACAAGCACAAAGATAATAGCATTGAACTGATACACTATTCCCTTATAAGACACCTGAAATGTATTTAAAATCAGATTGCACATGCTTCTAGCTACTATAAACAAAGATGTGTCTAATGTGTGAACTAAATAGGACTTGAAAGGAGGGAGAAAGTAGAAGGTTTTAGTGAGTCTGATAATGTTCTGTTTCTTGACCTGGATACTGATCACTAGGATACTTTTAAAACGAGTTGTATACTTACCACTTAAATATTTTCTGTATGTACATACTGTACCATGACTCAACTTAAGAGCAGCTACCATGAGAAAGATTATCGATAATAATATGAAGTACCTGTTTGAATGTGGAACGTATAGAGCTCTCACCCACTGA
>NW_028090167.1:0-555 GCF_014824575.4 Sturnira hondurensis
AATTAATTTTAATACATTTTTACCTAATAATCCTACCTAAAACTAATTTATTTAAATCAAAACAGGAGGGGTTTTACTAATAGTGTTTAGAATTAAAATGGGATAGAAGAGAGTCAATAAATAAGTAAAGCTTATGCATTTTAAGGTTTTTGATTATTTGTACTAATTATGGAAGATTGGATAATCTATTATGACTTTATATTCATTTTACTGCTATGATATTGTCATGTAAACAGTATCTTCTGACCTTTATTTTTTATTGCTTTGAAAACTCCACTTTTTATTTTATTTTATTTTTTTAAAGAATTTATTTATTTACATTTAGAGGGGAGAGAGGGAGAGAAACATCAATGTATGGTTGCCTTTCGTGCGTTCCCTGCTGAGAGCTGACCTGCAGGGAACTGGCCTGCAACCCAGGCATGTGCCCTGACTGGGAATCGAACTGCGATCGTGTGGTTCACAGGCCCGTGCTCAATCCACTGAGCTACACCAGCCAGGGCCCAAAAACTCCACTTTTTAAAGTTGCTAAATATTTCATCAGGTTACCTATGGAGA
>NW_028090168.1:0-874 GCF_014824575.4 Sturnira hondurensis
ATCCTAATGCTAAGCCTTCCGGTGTGATGACTCTCGGGGAGTACTCCCAAGATGTGTGTCACAGCTGAGCAGTCTGTACTTCAAGCCTCTAGATGGTGGTGTTCCTCTTCCTCCGTCACCCCTCACAGGCTTGCCACAAGCAGGAAGTTCTGGCTGACTGGCACGGGGCAGTCGTGTTTGTCTGAGCAGGCCCTGGGTTGGGGCTGCATTTCTGAGACGTGACGGAGTCAGCCAGAGAGAGGGCAGTGTGGCTGAGTTAGGGAGCCCACTAGCAAATGCTGCCTAAAATCTTTAAAGCACCCT
Organism: Sturnira hondurensis; assembly: GCF_014824575.4. Taxonomy (NCBI): domain Eukaryota; kingdom Metazoa; phylum Chordata; class Mammalia; order Chiroptera; family Phyllostomidae; genus Sturnira; species Sturnira hondurensis. The sequence continues at coordinate 304 of NW_028090168.1, forward strand.
TTGGAACGAGTGGTTGTACCTGCAAGGGAGAAAAGGGACTCTCCCGAGAGCAAGGAGAAAACGGGAGCAAAGAGCCCAGGAGGGGACTGAACACTGAAGTGGCCTGATGCTCGGAGGACATTCAGATTCATGTGGCCTTGGGGACAGGGGCTGAGCTGTGGGAAGGCTGGGCAGGGGCACTGCCTCGTGCAAAACCAGGTCCAACTAGAGAAAACCCACCTTGCAAAGCCACACAGCCTTAGAAATAAGTGAGAATTTGTGGCTATTGACTGTCCCCCCAGGTGGGTTTGGGCCTGAATTGTACCCTTTGAAAGGTCCTAGAAAGAGCAGGCTGAGCATGAATCCGGGACTGTGTGCCCCTAAGCTCCTGGCAAGGACAAACAAGCCCTGTCTTTAGGAGCATCCCCTTTGCCTGGGCCTCGAAGAATCCTTCAGGTAGAGTTCTGGCACGTAGGAGCTTGTGATAAAAAAATGGCGTGCTATACAGGGAGGCGGGTGCCGTGAGAGTCAGCAGACCCAGAACCTGCAGACACTGCAGGTATTGGAATGCTCAGGTGTGGAGATGAGGTAC
>NW_028090169.1:0-13598 GCF_014824575.4 Sturnira hondurensis
TAAGTTGCCTTCTTAGGTGACTTTGGGACAATTGACACTTCTTGTTAAAGTTTGTTTGTAAGGGCCAGGGAAATCGCAAGCAGCATTTCACATGGGTGTGAGAGAAACTGTTTTGGGGAGCATAGAGGGGGTGGTGATATGTGTTAATAAATTAATGCAGAAATCATTCCTAAGCTCCGGGAAAACACAGCACATGATGGTTCTTGTAACCACATGTCAAGAGAGCTGGAAACTTGTCACAAGTTTCCAGAGGTATCAGAGGTACAAGCACATTAAAATTTTCACAGGAAGAGGCATCACAACAAGGGAATAATTAAGAGTAAATGAACATGCAATTCTTACAATTCATTGACAAAATTATCCTAGTCTGAATAAAAGCTCTGTGCCTTACTCCATTATTATACTGTGTAGGAATTGCACATAAAATAAATGACTTCTTAGACGTCCTACATGGTATACATGTCTATATACACTCCCACGGTAATGTCGTGGTTAGAAAGAAACAAATACCCACAGTCATGGCAGAATACAAATGGATAACCATGAATTGTCCCTGCAGGATAAAGAAAGCAGTGCTTTTCATCATCAAGTGGGGCGAATCCTGCAGCTCCACCTTAGGAAACACTTTGGAAAAATCGCACATTGAGCTGTCAGTTAGAGGCACGAACTCTTTGATGTGTGGGCGCTAGTTGGGCATGTGAAACCAAATTTCCCAGGTACATGGATTTTTTTAAACAAAAGGTGCCTTCCTTTCATCCTGAGTGAAGACAAAAAACATCCCTCAAAATACTTCAAGAATATCATTTAAACATTTTTATTGATTTACTTCTAGAGGTGGGGTGAGTAGGACAGACAGGAGCCCCCAATGGGGACCTGGCCTGCAAATCAGGCATGTTCCCTAAACTGGGAATCAAACTGCTAACCGTTTGGTGTGCAGCCCAGCACACAACCCACTCAGCCACATCAGCCAGGGCTATTTCATGAATATCTTGATCAGCATACATTTCCTTTGTGCCAACCCTTTCACTCTGGCCGGTAACTCACTTGTGTGGAATTATAATGCCATCCATATAGGCCATGGTTTTTGGGTCTATCTCTAGGCCCTGCACACCCCAGTTCCAAGAAATAGGAGGCCAAATGGATAAAAAAAGAAATTGTTGTTTCTCTCTCTCTCCCCCCCCCCGCCTCTCTCTCCTTCCACTTCCTATCTCTCTGAAGTCAATAATAAAGAAAAAGCCAAGTAAATAAATAATAGAGGATGACACACCTAAAGTATGACTTTTCAGGCAGCATTTCACTTATAATGAATACTTCTATTTCTTAATTTCCCCATAACTTCATGGTGGTTTATTCTTAATTGAAGTCAAAACTGGGGTCACGGCCTCTGTTCTATATACAGTACGTTGGTTGTTTGGTGTTCCGTTCAAAGACTGTATCCGTTTATTTTTAGAGGGAGGGGACTGAAAGGTGAAAGTGGCAGAAACAGGGGTGTGTGTTTGCCTCCCGGGTGCCCACTACACTGTTGGGGACCTGGCCTGCAAGCAAAGCAGGTGCCCTGGCTGGGAGAAGAACCAGCAAACCTTACATTCATTGGCTGACAGCCAGTTGACCAAGCCACACCAGCCAGAGCTGTCTGACTGCTAATAATTGTGTAAAGGAAGGTGAAGTCATAAATTTCACCAAGCCTACTACCACACATGGGCCCAAGCAATGTAAACAGCCACACGGGTGGCTGTTTTCCACTTCCCACCTCAAGGCCTCATTGGCTGTTCTAGGGTCCAGGGCATTCTCCACAGATTTCTGCATGGCTGCTTCCTTCCCAAGTTTCAAGATTTAGCTGATGTCCCTTGATTTTCATGAACAAAAACAGCATCTACTCCCCCTACAACCTTTCACAGAATTAATGCTTTTCTTCCCCTCCTTAACATGTGGGTGCGTGTTAACCATCGGACTCTGACTCATTCAGAACCCACAATTGTAACTAAACAAAAAAAAGTGAAAAATAAGTAAAGTAATAAAACAAAAAAAACACACACTAGGAATTCTATGTTGAATATATATATGGGCAAGGGTAGAGAAAGTGAGATATTTTCCTGAGTATACCCTTCATTGAGTTATGATCTCATGGTTGAGAGTGTGTAATTCTTAAAATATATCATCCCAAAGATAAAAGAGGAAGATGCCTGTTGATGGGTAAACATTCAAGAATGCAATCATAAGAAACAAGTTACATTTCACTTGAGTAGGAATGTTGAGCAAGCAAGAGATGAAAGTATTTCTTAGAGGAACCATCAGAAAACATCACACACAAAATGATACTCTTCCGAACTTTCTGAATTTCTCCCTGTTCCCCCTGACACCCGAACACCAGTGTTACTGCACAAAGGCACTCCTGGGAAGCAGCCCTGCCTGGAACTTCTGTAATGCTTCAAAGAGCAGGGAACTCTAGTAAGCACTCCAAGGCCTGTCTCCAAACTTATCCATTTTCCCAGGGGCCTGGGAGAGAGAGCCACACTTACCCACTCAGCCACTTTACCCACCATGACACTTCTTAGAACAATGTCAGTCTGCGAGATTTTTGCTTAAGGGGAACATGCTTCTAGAAATTGATGGTAGCCATCTGCTTTAGACAAGCAGGTGAATTGTGTGTCCTCCAGTACCGCTTATTGGCCCCACTGTCAGGGAGCACACTGGCTTTGGATAGTCCTCTGGCAACTTACCCTTCCTGGAAGGGCTTCTTGCAAAATGCAGCTTAACCTGTTCACTGCCATCCCTCAAGCCCCCAACCACCTTTGCCAACGTGCGAAATTGTGCCTGGATGTCCCATACGCTGGCCCTCACCAAGTGAGGTTCTTGGCAGGAGATGGCCACTCACTCCCCTCACTGGGCCTCTGGGGTCACACTGCAAAGGGAAGCTGTGTCCTTCTTCATGCTTCCTGCTCTTAATGTGTCCAATGCCAGCCAACAAGCAGCACCCCTGGAGGTGTCTCTGCAGTGCAGCTGCACACTGGGGAGGTTACGGCCTTGATTGCTGCAACCTTTCCTTGATTTGCCTAAACTTCCGAGAAGGAAGGATAGCCCCCCTGGAACTGGATTTTCTCTTCTTTCTTCTCCCACGCAGCCCCTTCATGGCAGGACAAAGTGTACCTCTGGGTGCATCCCTCAGCAAAACTTCCCCCTTTCTGCACACGTTCAGGCCCTCCCCTGCCAAGGCCAGTCATCCCCTGTGATGAGCTGAGGTGGTAATGAGGCACTCCTTGATGGTCCCATCAGTGTGGAAGTAGGGTTTGCTGGGAGAAAGCAGCACTATCTTTTCCTGACCACTGTCTCTGTCCACCTGCAGGGAAGAGAGAGGATGAGGAGGGACAAAGCTCACTCTAGGGCATGGGACCTTGTCTGTGTTCAGGCACAGGTCATCCCCCCAAGCTCCCTCCCTCCCTCACTCCCTCACTGCAGCCTCACCATGAAGTCAATCATTAAGCTCAGCATGTTTTCACTTGGTCACCCATTCTGGCTGACAACTCTGGTTGGTTGACACACTCTCTAGGTGTAGGAGCCTGCAGGCTGGATGCTGGACAAGACTGGCTAGGGAATGGAGTGTGTGTGGACTACAACATCCTGGCCTTGCCTCACCTCTCTTTCCCCATGGCCCGTTTCTTCTGCACACGGGGCAGTGAGGTGCTGGGTGGCCCCGGGAAGCTGCCTCCCTCTGCACAGACACAGACAGGATCATTTCCCCCATCACCTTCATCTCCAGCTGATCCACATGTGCTTAGGTCTTGGAAACACATGCTTTCTTCTGCACAGCACACACTACTGCCTCTCTCTGACCACATGGACATTCAGAGCCCTCTCCTGAAGCATCACTCACAGAAGAACCTGTGCAGAATGGACTTTGTTCTATATCAGAGTCCGGTTGCTCTGCTACCACCTAAAGGAGGCAGGTCCCAAAGGCCTGTCTCATGTGCCTCCTCCATTGCGAGCTTCATTGCACTGTATCTACGTCCCCAAGCTTTTCTACAGTATGTCTGTATCACTCTGATTTATCTTCCCTGGTAACATCCTCCAGGCTACCCTGGCACACTGTGTTCCCTGCAAGGAGGCATCAAGGAAGGACACAGCTTCGGCCCTGAATCCAGGCATGCTCTGGATGATTGTGCTTCTGAATTCCAGGGATTGTTTTAGCCTCTGCCAAACCCTACACTGGAGCTGAGAAGAGTTCCTCTCAGCTTGCTTTTTCATGGGCTCCATCCCCTACTGGAATGCCTGTAGAGCATTCAGTGGGGAGCAGCTGCAGGCCAGACACCCGTTCCACTGGGCTGAACCAAATCCAGCAAAGACAACCAGGATGCCTGCCCAGTCCAGCTTTGAGCGAACTCAGGACACCTGGAGTAATGAGTGACCTCAGCTGAGAGCTGGGCCAAGCCGAAAACACCATGCAGAAAACACTCACTGTGCAGAGTCTGTGGAGTGCACAGTGTCATGCTTCAGTGCTAAATCCAGGCTTTTGGAATAGGCCACGGTCCTGGAGAGGAAGGACCCCGGGATCCAGCCTCAACAGGTCTCAGGGTCCCAAAAGCATGGATGGCCCAGGTGACAAATAGAGTAAGACACCTGACTGAGTGCTGGAGAAGAGCCAACCCCTTTGAGTCTAACTGAACTCACAGAGTTTGATCTAAGCATCACATTTATAGAGATTGCTTTATGACCTTAAAGGAACAGGTGCATGGCCTGACCAGTTAAGCAGAAAAAAATCAATCTAGATGTAAGTAGGAAAAGGACAGGAAATTCCATAGGTTCAGTCATGTTAAACAAAGGTTATTTTGACCAGGAGATTGAGCAATCGGACAAATAGAAAAAACTGTATGTGCAGGACTTTGCATGTCTTGTCTTCAAATGTCTTCAAATTTGGCATGGGGCAAATGGATACTCTAGATGGAACAGTCATTGTGGGAATGTATTATAAGGCCTTTGTGATGTCCAACTTAGCTACCTATCTTTCTGTCTAAAATATTTACACACTGTGGACTCTAACTCTTGGGTCATTGTCTCTGCATACTTAGTTTGTAGTAGTTAATCAGCTTCTCTTTCTTCTTTACCTGTGTAATTCTAAGTAATGTATATTCCTATCCAAGGAAGAGGAGGGGATGTTACTCCATCAACATTTAGACATTCAGGGGCTACCCATTAAGGAGGACTTTGTTCCATGGCCGGGAAAATATTTTGTACTACTCCGTTGGAATTCTGCAGATCACGGGACCTGAAATACAGGTATCTAAAAATCCCACCACCTAGTAATTGCAAAAACAATCATGCAAGAAGACATAGACGGAAAACCCAGCCACAGTTGCCTCTGGGGTGCAGAGGCATGTCATCGGCCCCAAGTGTGTCAACACATGGCTGTTGGTCGGCTCCTGACAGAAGGGCCAGGCCTATGTCCTTAAATATGGTTGGCCCGTAGAGGGGCCCCAGCCAGACCGACTTTGTGTGCTGTGCATGCACATTCTGCTCCTCACTAAACTCGTCCAGTCAATGATGTGATGACGGGAGCAACCTTGCCCCACCCCGCCTGCCAGCCCTGCTCTGTGGCAGCTTCACACACACAGGGCCCAGGGGTCCCCACCAATGCACCCCTGAGCCCTCTTCTCAGCTTGGCCACCTTGTTTGTGTGGGCTGGGCTGAAGGCTCTACCACGATTCTTGCACCACCCCTTCCCCTCTCCATAGCATTTGCCCCCATTGCACACTGGGACCTGTTAAGAAGCCCAGGAAAGCACGCCCTGCACAGCAGAGGTTGTTTCCAGGGGACACAATCCCGATTTCTTGCCTTCTCCTCAATGGGTGTGCATGGCACAGGGAGTCAGGCCATTTATTTACTCAGGATCTTTTCTTCTTCATTTCATGCACTGTCTTGCTGTCGCTCCCTGGAGAGCAATGGCTGGGAGGAAACAGAGATGGAGAGCAGAAGAGACAGTCAGAAGAAGGAAACGGAGAGGGGGAAAAGCAACTCTCCAGACTCACACACAGGCAGTGCTCCCTCTCTGGGCCCTTTGCGCTTTCGGGCACTCCTCCCTGCCACCAAGGAGGACATGCAGCTTGGTAGCAGAGGCTTTTGGCACAGCAACGCCTCATTTTCTGTGATTGGGAATGCTTTGGCCCACAGCTCCACTGTGTACAGGGAACAGGGACGGCTGAGGACACAGGTTTCAGGCCACAGGGGTACTTCGGCTCCCTAGCCGGTTCTCATTGCCTGCTTTGTCTTCTGAGTGGTCTCTCGCTTGTGTACAATTCCGCTTTTCTGCTTCGCACTTGAACACAGAGTAAAGGGCAGAAGGTGGGAGGCATAGCATAGGAGCCTCATTTGGGGGGGGCGGCACTGCGGGACCATAAGTGTGAGCCCAACTCCAGATCTTCTTAAATTTGACAACAGGGAAGCCAGCGGGCACTCACGACTGCTCTCTGCAGTGGTTACCTTTGCCTTTTTCCCTGGGGCCCTGCAGTGGTTACTGCGCCTGCGCCTGATCCAGCCATCTGCCTGGCTACTTCCCCTGAGGGGTGGAGTGGCTGGCATCCTGGTCCTTAACCTCCTCCGCGGCACTGGGTGTGGTGTTGGGCGGTGGCTGGAGTGGCCGCCCCTGACCGCGGCCTCCCGGCGAGACCTGGGAGAATATGAAGTGAACGAGGTAGGGATTCCGAAAGGCTCGGGCAGCGGAGACCTCCTGCCTGAGCTGAAGTAGAGCCCAGGTCCACTCTCCCCTCTGCACAGGGAATGAGTGGCTCAGGCTCTTTCAGTGTCTTCCCCGGGAGCAGGCTCTGTGTTTCCCTGTGACTGGGCAAGTACTCCTGGTCTCTGGCGGACTGGGCTGTGGCTTTACTGCCCGCACGAGTCCTTCTGAGGCCGGAGGCGGGAGCAGGGAAGCACTGGTGTGTCCGCGGTGAGTGGGGGCGGGAACGGGACAAAATACCTGCCGGCCTGTGTATGCCCCGGAGCACTAGGAAGGGAGTCCCCCAGGGCAGCTGAGAAAGTGGTGTTCAGCGAACTCGTGAACCCTCTCTGCTGAGTACACTGGATTTCCCATGTGGCGTTGAGGGCGTCCGGCAGTGCGTTCTTTGGGGACAGAATGTCCCCGCGCCGCTTGGTTGTATGTTGGCCTGTGGCAGTTGAGCTCCAGGAGAGCAGTAATGATTCAAAAAGATGCGCAGGTTACCTAAGCACTGGGATGTAAAAATGGCCCTTTCAGGCCTCAGAGAGGACAGGTGGATTCGCCGGGGAGGAATCTGCAACTTGCAGGGTTCCTTCAAAATGTCGGCTGCGGCTTTCAAACTGTGTCAACATAAGGAACCGCGGTTTCAAAGTGCCTCTGAGCAGACCATACTATGCTACTAGGTTCGTGTTTTGAAGACTCTGGGAGGCAGAAACTGTCTTCAGGTTTCTTTATTTCCCCTCTCTTTCGTCTTCTTTTATTTAATTGTTGTTCAAGTACCGTTTTTTGTCTTTTACACCCATCCCAGCCCACCCCCCACCCCGTGCTCCCTCCCTCCCGCCCATATCCACCCCGCCCCTTGTTTTTGTCCATGTGTCCTTGATATCTGTACCTGTAAATCCTTCCCTTTCCCCCTGAAATTCCCTCCCCGCTCCCCTCTGTTCACTGCCCGCCTGTTGTCTGTTTCAGTGGCTTTGGTTATATTTCGCTGGTTTGTTTGTTTTGTTGTTTAGCTTCCTGTTAAACGTGAGATCCTCACCTTTCTTAAAGGAGGTAACCACTGTAATGGCAGTTGCCTGGGGGGCTTACAGAGTAGTTGTTGATGACTCTTAGGAGGTGAACCATTTGAAGGGTGAGTCCAGAGAGGACGCAGTCCCACTGCTCACTTCAGGTTTAAAGATCCAACTTTTAAAAATCCCAGCAGGTTGCTTTTGAATGTAGTTCCCATGTACTGCAGCTCATAATCACAGCCATATTCCAATCCAGCCTCCCCCAGAAGTGCCTTCCAGGTGTCTAGGAATCTTCTGCCTTTTTTCATAGGTCAGCCCTTATTGTGCTGTATAGGTTTCAAGTTTTAAATAACCTCTGTCTAAAAGTACGCTTCTATACAAAGTTGACTGGAATAGTTACAGGGCTGGTTGATCATTTTTGTGTCTTTTTGTCTTATGTAATCTTTGCTCTGTGCATCTGATTAATCCCTCACAGCCCATTGGTGAAAGGTGGTCAGCCTGGCAAGCTCTTCATAGGAGGCCTCAGTGTGCAGACCAATGAAAAGACTCTTAAAGCATTTTTTGGCAAATTTGGACCCCTAACAGAAGGTAACTCTTAGAAAGAAGGTGCCTGTGCACTCACACTAAATGGACCCTTTCTGCGTATGCCATGGACTGGTTCAATTAATACTATTTTGGGGAGCTTGGCACTTATATGAACAATTCCAATGGGAAAATGGTGACGTGGTACATGTATTGTGGTGGTAGAATATGCCCTGGGGTACCTATGTATAGCTTAACTACAGACGCTGTTCACTGTATGACCTTAGAAAAGTAACACGATGTAAAACTGCGTTGGTGTTATTATCGTTACATGGTTTTCAGAAGGTTGTCACCCGCTAGTAGCCCTGGTGTTCAGTGAAGTTGATTTGTGAGAGAATCCCAAGGGACTGACTTTGTTGAAAACAGGAAAGGTTCACTCTTATGCTCCATATTAACATCTGTACTGACAGTTCTTTTGATAAAGGATCGTGAAACCAACCAGTCCAGAGGCTTTGCTTTTATTACCTTTGATAGCCCCGAGGATGCTGTGGATGCTGAAAAACATACCAATGGGAAAGAAAGTGTATGAATAATGATGTACTTGTGTACTTCAGCTAAGAGTATATGGGAGGAAAATTGCTGAAGCAGGAAATTGTGACCCCATGCAGGTATTCTCTGACACTGTGCCTGTTAAGTGCTGACTGCCTAGCAGGCAGCTTGCCGACAAAGAGCGTGTTTTTATCAGAACACCAGGGACTCCCTTGACAATTCAGAGGCCCAGAGTTTTGGGCTTCCCAGTTCCTGCAGATGCGTTGATCTTGAACCCTGGAGCCAGAATTACAGAAAACCAGCATTTCCCACACTGGTCTTGAGGGTCCTAGTGGGAATGTTTGGTGCTGGTCTTCACACAGAGAACTTTGCAGCTCCCTCCCTTGAGCTGTTTCTTCTGTTCCCCGCTCCCTCCTTATTAAAACTTGTTTCCATTGGGACGTGTGATGGGCGTTGTGACATGGGTGGCCAGTTTTTTCAGGGGAGATGTGTTTTGAGAAAGGAGTCCCCAATCTTCTAGGTGTCCGGGACTTGCAAAGGCCACTTTCCTTTACATCAGCAGCGCTGTCTCTAGTGCTGGCTTTCGGAGTGGCTATCGCTGATTCGAGTTTTAATTCCAACAACATATTTAGATACTTTCTTTCCCTTTCATTTGAAAGGTGAGGAATGCCACTGGAGTCAAGATTCTTTTTCTGTCACTGTTCTCCTGGTCACAAATATACTGGCTATTTTGTTTGGGAGATTGGCAGGGATGTTAGCATTGGTAACCTGCCACACTAAATGCATTTTGCATTAGATTAGGACTGGAAACGTAAATAGACGTTTCACCTTCAAGAGCTTTAAAATGAAAAACAATGGCCCACTAAGTTGATTAGAGCAGAAATAAGGATAGTGTTCCTAAGTCCTTTTGCAAACTAGGCATAAAATATTTCTGGAGCATAAAAAAGCCCACGGAGATAAATAGAGAAAGACCACTGCCCATTATTTTGGGGAGAAATGCTCGAAAACATTTTTATTGAAGGAGGCCCTTTCTCTTCTTGTGGGTGCCCAGTTCTCAGAGAAGGGTTTGGCATGAGCCAGAGGATGGCGGGCGTCCTAAGTAGCTGAGCCTCCTGACCCTATCATTGCTATTCTGTGCTTGACAGTGTCACATCCTCTGAGCAAAGTGATATTGTAAAATGGCCCCCTCATGATTTCTGCCACAGCACTGATCCAGAGTTTATTCTAATCAGTCTTTAGTGTAGTAGTGAATTCGACAGTCTCCTTTTTTTTCCCTTCTTGACCCTAAGACCTTGGCATTGTATGGCTCCCTGAGGCCCTGTAAACTCTTCAGGGGTTGTTAAATATGATTGCCCTATTATTGCAGTTGAAAGGCACTCAATTCTAGACTCTTCCTTGGGTAAGTGTTCCCTTAAGTTATCCCACTCTGATGGCAGTTTCTGTTCCTCTCTGAGATAGTTCCAGTACTTCACACTGTTATTTTAAGTCTTACTTGATGGCTTTTGTTAAGAAGTGCCCTGCCCTTGACACCCATACCAATAGAAATTTCTACTTCATCAAGGGAGGTTGTAAACTTCCTCCAGAGTTTGTTTCCTCTTGTACTTTAGGTGGTATGCACATGTACACATTATAACTTGCTTGTTGCGAAAGCAGTTTCAGTGCTCTGCAATATAATGAAAGTATCGCTCCAAACTTCCATTTTTAAAGCAGCTTCCTTTCTGCTACAGAGAACACAGGCAGTATGTATTGACCCTTTTACATTACCTTTGTATTGTAATGTTTTGTAGGACGTTCGGCTTGGGTCCTGATTTTATGTTGGGTCCAGAAATCTGTCTGTCTTGTGAAGAGTAGTGGGTGATGAAACCTGTTTTCCTAGCTACCAGCATAAGAAATGTAGTCTGTATACACACTGTCCCCACACTTCCCTCATTCAACAGCTGTTTTACAGAGGATGGGCTGTGTGCAAGGCATTGATGTGTCAACTGAGAAAGGATTTGGAATGAGTCAGAGTTCCTGGGTTAACATGCACACTCATGTTAGGCAGGAGCAAAAGGAAGGTAATTTAGTTAGAGCATGTAGGTAGAGTAGATAGTGTTTGAGTTCAAGAAAAGCAGGGGATGCTGGGTGAATCTTGAGTGCTGGGATGAAGGCCATTGTGCAGAATTCTGTGGAGAAAGTTCTGGATTGAAGACCAAGAAAAGAGGCCTTCAGGTGGTTAGTGGCCCCTGGTGGCTCTGTAGATTGGTTGGTCCCAAGTGTGGCAGAAGTATTGGTAGAATTTGTGACTTTACCTTCCTTTAGAGAAGTAATACCAAAGGACTAGCCCTGGCTGGTGTGGCTCAGAGGACTGAGGGCCAGCCAAGGAGCAAATGGGTCCCTGGCCCTCTTCCCAGTCAGGGCATGTGCCTGAATTTTCAGCTAGGTTCAAAGTCGTTGTTCATGAGAGGCCAGCACACACCCATGTTTCTTTTTGTCTGTTTCTTTCCCCACACGTCACTCTCTCTCTGAAACTAAATTAATAAATTGTTAAAAGGAATCGCAAACAACCAAAGTGCTATATATGGAACAGTTGCTTTGACCCAAATTTTGTCTTCTGTTAAGAGTCAACCACTTTGAAGTCATGGGGAAATTAAGACATTGAAGCATGTGTTCTACTTGAAAAGCCACTTGAAACTGGCATAGTTTAGGTATTTTCTCACCTATTATTCACTTCCTTCTTTCCTTGCTGTTTCATTTATTACAGGTTTCAGAGAGAGAAGAAGTGTGGCGGAGAGAAAGACAAATAGAGAAGGACAGTTTGTTACTGTATTTGTTTGTCCATACATTAGATGATTCTTGTGAGAGCCCTGATCAGGGGTGGATCCTGCAACCAGGTCCCATCGGTATGATGCTGTAATCAAATGTGGTATCCAGCTACTGTGGGAGGAGACATATTTAAATCAGAAGGAATGCATAAAGCAAAGTGCTGGTACACTTTTCAGAGCTTTCCTCTTTCAATGAAGAATAATGCGAAGCAAATTACATCTGTAATAAACAGGAAACTGCAATCATCCTTGAGAATAGTTCTAAATCTAACAAAGGGAATGATAAAAATGTTGAAGTCTATGCATTAAACATTGAATCGTTTTGAATGGATAACTCAGTAATTCATTTTCTAAAGGACACAGTGTTTAAATACCACTGCCTCCCTGAGAAAAATTTAAACAATGGAGGAAGTACAGAAACAAAGTAAGATAGCATTTGAGGAAGTAATGCCTGTATTTCCTGGAAGTATGTGAGTTTTATTAGTCCTTTTACTACGGGAGAGCTCTCAGTGGGGCTTTATAAATATACACATTTTCGAGTTGGATGACTGGTGGAAAGCAGTTGCTATTGGAATGTCTCTTGCACGTGGCAAGGTGAAGAACTCCAGCCTCCAGCCTTTTTTCTTCCTCCAATATCTGAGGAAGACATTTTCTTGGGAAAGAAATGTTTGATATCTCACCTTCGTTTAAGTCAGTGTGATAATTAAGTTTCCAAAAGCTGTCCCTGTGATTGTGTCATTTTGAGGTAATGTGATTAATATGTGTGATCTTTCTGGACTTTAGATGGGAAAACTATTAAAGTACAGGAAGCCTACAGACCATCTTTTCAAAGTCATAGTAGACAGTGGTTACCACTAACTTCTAGAAACAGAAGAGGCGCAAGGAGCCCGCAAAGTGGAAGAGGAGCAAGTGGTGAAGCCAGAGAGCATCCCTCCAGAGGAACACACTTGGGTAATGTTTTAAACTATAAAGATGCCACCACAGGAGTGCAAAACTGTAAGTTTTCCCAGATAGCCATACCTCAATTTGTGTATAATCTTTCCAAGGAAAATATAATCTAGGGTTCCTGAGGTTGGGAATTAACATGGATGATGAAAATGATTTCCAAGCGCAGTGCATTCGAATATCTACTGAAATAGTCAATGTGCACAATATGTTGAAAACTTGCAGTGAAATGACAGCAACATCGAGCTAAATTCAATCCACTTTATCACTACTTGTAAGTTGATCCTGGGAACCTGTTTAATGCATGGCAAAAGACTAAGAAACCTCTCTTCTGCAACGTGTGTGTATTTATTGTCTGCGGTTATTGATCAAGATACCCAGGAAGTAGCCCTGGCTGGTGTGGCCCCATGGATTGTGTGCCCAGCCTGTGAACCAAATGGTCAGAGGTTCCATTCCCAGTCTCAGGCATATGCCTGGGTTGCAGGCCAGATCCAAGTTGGGGGCCCTGGGAGAGGCAAGCACACATTGATCTTTCTCACCCTGTCCCATCCCTTCTCTTTTCTAAAAGTAAATAAGTGAAATACCTGAAAAAGCATATGCATGAAGTATAGGAAGGGAACTTTTATTTTCACTCAGTGTGAAAGGAAGGCTTCTTTCATTTTGAAAGAATTCATGTGTCATACAAATTCTGCTTTATGTCTGCAACCACTCCTCCGAAGTCAAAGAGTTATCTTCTCTAGTTGAAAAGTAGATGTGTGATTTTTCAGACATATTTTGTAAGGTGGAATTGCAGGATTTGGCCCCATTGAAGGTCACAGCATTACTATCTTTATCTCCTAGGGAAAATTGAGGCATATCTACCCATTTCCATTCTGCCACAAAAGCAGTTATTCATTTATTTCTGAATAGGACATTTCCACTTATTGGAGTATCGACATTTTCCCCACTAGAAAGTTTTTTTTAAAAAATGTTTAATTATTTAACGTGTGTTTCTTAGACCCTATTCTAATTGGGCAGAGCATAGTTTGTACTGGGGTTAGACTACTTTTGTACATGAATTGTAAG
>NW_028090170.1:0-1137 GCF_014824575.4 Sturnira hondurensis
GGCACAGTCAGTGGTTTTTGTCTCACTTCCCCCCTGCCTGTGTCACCGTGAGTTTTACTACTACCATCCCACCCTGCACAGTAATAGTCAGCCTCGTCCTGGGCCTGGGCCCCACTGATGGTCAGGGTGCTTGTGTCCCCTGAGTCAGAACTAGAGAATCGGTCAGGGATCACTGAAGTCCGGTTCTCGTCACCATAGATGACCAGCACAGGGGCCTGGCCTGCCTTCTGCTGCAACCAGAGAGGATAATATCTTCTTATGTACTCTCCCTGGCAGGTGATCCTGGCTGTCTGTCCTTGGTTCACAGACACTGCTGGGGGCTGAGTCACTTCAGAGGAGGCCACCAAACCTGTAAGAGAGGACAGGAGAGGTGAGAGTGAAGATGAGGGTCTCCTTCCCAGCTGCACACACCCTGCAGTGTCCCCTGTGCTGAGCAAGGTCAGGGCCAGGTTGCTCCCAGTTTCTGTGGGGACTTAGCCTTGGGAGTCAGCACCTGTGCAGAGAGTGAGCAGGGGGAGCAGGAGAGGGGTCCAGGCCATGGTGGAGACGCCCCAGGTCTTCCTCTGACCCACACCTGAGGATATGGCTTCCGGGCCTGTCTTATCCTGTGTAAGGGGCTCCATGTAAATCCACTTCCTTCCTCTGTGGCCTTGCTGAGTGGCACCTGCTGGGCAGAGAGCAGCTGGGGCCAGTGGAGGGTTTAAAGTTGGGTCCTTACCTCCAGGTCTGTGCCCTGTTTGCTCAGAGCTCTCTGTGGTGTTGAGGGGACAGTGCTGATTCATGACCTGCCCCTGTACCCGCACTTGGGCTGAGTCTCCTCTCTGGTCCTGGGGAGAACCCTCAGTCCCCTCCAGGGAGGAGATCACACATCGGAGGGCAGGGTGGGGGTGCTGGAAAGAGGAGCTGGTAGGGACAGTGGTCAAGCTGGTGTAAGATGCTGGAATTTGCTCCAGGACACAGTGACATTGGTCATGTGCTTCCGAGGGAGTTTTTGTTATATATTAGAACAAGGAAAAAATCTTTCCCATCTTGGTCTTGGTAAGAGTTCATAGATTTCATAGACATGCTTGACATGTTAAAAGGAAGAAAATAAATGGGAACTCTTTAAAATGAAAAGCTTTGTTTTACAAAAGGGTC
>NW_028090171.1:0-582 GCF_014824575.4 Sturnira hondurensis
TGATGTCCACGAGCATGCAGCCTGTGAAATAGAGAAAACTTGCATAGTTTTCTGAGCGGAAAGCATATCAAAATGTAGATATGTAAGTACGTGTGCTTTTTAGCAGACAGTTTTTTGATGATTGAAGCGAGAGTGAAAAGAATGCTCCATTTCTTTTCACCTAGTTCATATTTCTCAGAGAGAAGAATAAGGAAACGTTGGAACTTAACCAAATCAAGGTGGCAATGCATATATTTAACACAACCGTTTCTGGGAAAACAATGTTGATAGTGTTTCTAACTCCCGGATAAGAGTTCTTTTTCAAAGAAGCTAAACAGAGTAATATTTTGGATCATGTACATCGCATTTTCCACTGCGGGTTAAGTATTCCCAAATCGTCCTGTTCTCATTAAGTTGGAGATTGGAGAAAGAGCAGGTTAAATCACCTTTTCTTTCTGGAATAAGTCAGCAGATAAGTAAATCATGTCACTTCAAAAGTAGGAAAGCTTCTACTGACTGGTTCACTGAAACGCTTTCGTTCCTGTAGAAAGGTACAAGGAAGCAGAGACACTCATGTACTCTACAGTACCTGATTGCAACAAA
>NW_028090172.1:0-1427 GCF_014824575.4 Sturnira hondurensis
ATGTTGCTTTACAAACAAGTTGCTTTTCATCAATTTATTTATGTCTATTCAGTGGAAGTGAAAACAAATACTTTCCATAATTTTGGTTAAGGATCATCCACTTCATACTCATTTGTAATATTTCAAATTAGTATGGTCTAGGGATTGCCATTATAAATTGACCAGAAAAGTTAATATGCCATTTTTTTAAAAAAGATAAACTTCTCATTTATTTGCCTCATAGGTTATATATAGGGATCCATAAATATTTGCTTCCTAACTCTCTGATTTAAGCAAATTATGATACTGTTTCCCAGAGGGGACCAATTCTTACTCCTTATAGTATTGCTACCTACTCAGTTAAAAAAATTCATATACCTCTCCTCAGATATCATCACCTCCTTTGCCATTTCTCTACATATTATATTTTCTATGTATTTCGGGACCCACTACTACTTCCTTGGAACAAAACATGTAGANATGAAGCATTGAGTTCAGCTACTTTTAAAAGAAAAAAGGGACAGTAGACTATTAAGGAGATTAAATGACATACATTTTGCAGTTAATGCAAGTGCTTATTTTTAGCAACAATCACCTAGGATCTGGTCTTGGATGGGTTGTCTGACCTGCTGTGGAGTCCCGCCCAGCCCCACGTGTCCATTAATGACCTCCACCCACTCAGGTTCCCTGTGCAGGGCTGTGGTTGCACCTTCTGCCTTTGAGCTCCAGACTACACAGCAGCCCTCTTAATCCATCTTCTGGTAACAACCAATCAAATCTCCTGTTTGAACAGAGAAACAGAGTTTACCACTCCAACTGCAGAGTCCTCTGGGGCCAGAGGGGCAATTTTCAACTATGTGCATGTTGATGGCTAAATAGAGAAAGTGACTCTGTAGGAAGAAGTAGGAATTTAGATCAGGAGAAAGTGGAGGAGGCGGATATTGTGGCCTCAGAGCAAGAAGGACGAGGAGAATGGACTGCTGTGGACCCTGAAGCTTGCAGATGACCATGGCCACTTCCCTTGGGGCCCCAGCTTGCTTCCTTTTGATGTGACATCCTGTAGAAAATTCCCAGGGATGTGAGTTGCTTTGTTGAGCCTCTGTTCCTTGCAACCAGAAAAATCCCAACTGCAGTTCCAGCTCCCTAAAGACTGTTTCCAGATCTGGCTTCCTGTGCACGTGGAGCCTGTCAGGTTCCTGCAGGGGCAGAGGGAGACTCGGTAATGCACTGGCTCAGAGAGAGAGCAGCTCTAGAGCCAGACTGTAGGGGAGCAGGGGAGACTCCAGACCTGCCCCTTCCTGCTGTGTGGTCTGGGACAGCTGAGCTTCTCTGTGCTCTGTTTTCCTTGTTTGCAAAGACGAGGACAATGATGCTGTCTCCTTCACAGCTTGTTGTCAGCATTAAACACATGTGAACAGTGCACCTGGTGAGTAGTATTCAAGAATTCA
>NW_028090173.1:0-704 GCF_014824575.4 Sturnira hondurensis
TTTATGTGTACAGTTTAATGACATTAAATATATTCCCATTGTTGAGAGACTTCCGCCAAGATGGAGGCATAGGTGGAAACACTGTGCCTTCTCCCACAACCAAGTTTGATTACAACAAAGGTTTGGAGAACAAGGACACACCCAAGACCAGAAAACGGAATTATACGGAAGTCCGACAACTACGAACCGTTCAACGGGACGGTAAGAGGGGCGGAGCCAGCAGCGGAGCTGGGTCGGGCAGGACAGATCCCCCGACCTAGATGCGCAGGCAGCCCGGAACCAGTCGGGGTGTGGGGCAGACTGGCCATGGTCGCCCATTCGCGCACAGTGAGACTGACCGCGCAGGCCCCAGGGGGCGAACCCAGTGGTGGAGGGCTGATGGCAGTGGCACACTCGCGTGCAGTGGAACGAAATTTGTGGGCCTGGTGACAGTGAGGGCTGCGGCGCCGGTGGGGACTGCGGCAGCAGGCAGCCGACTTGACGCCATAGTTCCTCTTTGACCTCGCCCCCACATACAACGTCACAACCCAGCGACTTAGTTGCCCTGCTCTAGTGAACACTTTAGGGCTCCGATCCTGCTACGGAACAGGCACGAACAGCCCAAAAGATGGCGCAAGAGGAACTCAAAGTCCCAGGGCTGATAACTCTAAGTGACCAAGATATTGCCAGCCTCTCAGAAGCACAGTTCAAGAAACTGTTTATCA
>NW_028090174.1:0-787 GCF_014824575.4 Sturnira hondurensis
CCCAACTGTTACTATGGGTCAGCAGCCTTGGAACCCTCTGCCTGGGTCATCTCGGGCTTGTCCCGAGACATTTCATATTTCTTCCCAGGGTATCCAGGAGCGGAGTCTCATAGGGTTCCATCACAGATGTGGACCAGTCTCTCCAGAACCCAAACAGGTCAAGATGCAGATCTAGGGAATAAACACACGTATCTAATTCCCCTTGTTCATATAGGGTCAGGACCCTGACATTGGCCTGTGATAAGATCCTTCAACTTGACAGAAACTAGATCCTTGGTAACTGGCAATGACTAGTATTTGTCTGCAGGAGTAATCCCTTGCTCATCACAATTTAAAAATTGAAGGGTACATAAGGCAAGTCCCAGNAATTGAAGGGTACATAAGGCAAGTCCCAGTTGTCACTGTGGGGTATTAGTATAGTTCCCTCCTTTTTTTTTCAGTGTAGGTTTTAAGGGATCTGTTAACTTGCTCTACAATGGCTTGTCCCTGAGAATTGTCAGGGATGCCAGGGACATGAGTGCTTTGAAAGTATGTACAAAATGTCAAAACATCCTGCTGTTCTATGAGGGCACATTATCAGTTTTGAGCTGTATAGGGCGTCCCATAACAGAGAACATCTGGAAACAGTGAGAGATGACATTTTTAATGCTATCTCCAGTGTGCCAAGAAGCCCATGTGAAATGAGAGAAAGGCGATGGTTGCATTAACCCATGCCAATCAGCCAGATGTGAGCAGTTGTGTAATATATGTTGCTATAGATGGTTGGGTCCAAGTCCTCCAGGACTGA
>NW_028090175.1:0-759 GCF_014824575.4 Sturnira hondurensis
GACAATAACTAAGGGTGGGGGGTGGAAAGGGGAGGGAGGCGGGGAGCAAGGGTTGGGGGGCGGGCAGGATTGGGATTATAAGACAGAAACCTGTACTTGAACAAGAATTAAATAAAAATTATATTAAAAAAAAAGTTTAAAAAAATGCTTTGTAGAATTCTCCTGTGAAACCATTTGGTCCGGGGCTTTTGTGTGATGGGAGTTTTTTTTTTTTTATTACTTCTTCAATTTCATTTGCTGTTATTGGTCTGTTCAGGCTTTCTACTTCTTCATCATTGAGGTTTGGAAGATTATATTTTTTTAGAAATTTGTCCATTTCACCTAGGTTTTCAAATTTCTTGGCATACAGTTCTTCATAGTAATTCCTTAGAATCCCTTCTATTTCTGTGGTATCAGTTGTAATCTCTCCTCTTTCATTTCTGATTTTTTTTATTTGAGTCCTCTCTCTTCTTTTCTTAATGAGCCTACTTAAAGGCTTGTCTATTTTGTTTATCTTTTCAAAAAACCAATTCTTGGATTCATTGATCCTAATAATTGTGCTTTGGGCCTCTATGTCATTTAATTCTGCTCTGATCTTGGTTATTTCCTTCCTTCTACTTGCTCTGGGCTGTCTTTGTTGTTGTCCTTCGAGTTCTCGCAGGCGTCGGGTTAGGTTGTTTGTTTGAAATGTTTCTATTTTCTTTAGGTAAGCCTGTATTGCTATGAAATTCCCTCTCAGGACTGCCTTGGCTGTGTCCCATAAGTTTTGGGTTGTTGTGA
>NW_028090176.1:0-1414 GCF_014824575.4 Sturnira hondurensis
GAAGGTGCCCAGGGCTCTGATGAATGTCTCACCGCTCCTAACAGTGAGACCCCGTGGACAGGAAGTGGGGAGTATATGGACCAAGGGACACAGCTGTCCTTTGGGGATTCTCAGAGTGGGCTATTATAAGCCAGTGTTGGGCTGTGGGGGAAGGTGGCATTCTGAGTCTGACCTGAGTTTGTTCATGACAACACTCTTTCCCAGTGTGACAGAGCTGGCTTGTAGGGGTCTTGATGCCAAAACAGTCACTGCAGCCTCTACTTGGGACTTTAAGGATCTCTGACTGCTGTTTCTGCAACAGGAATCACAACGTGTCTGTGTTCTTATCAGTTTCAGGTCAGGAGGTGGTCACCTGGCCACAGAGACCTGTGTCCTCTGCCCTGGGGACTGTCCTGTGCTCACAGAGTTGGGGCGAGGCCACCCCATCCTGGTCACTCCTCGTCTGGGTCATCTTTGTTACTCCTTTGTCCTGGCCACTTCAGTAGAACTTAGTCCCACCAGGACCTGGGATCTCAGGGACTTGAGTGCCACCTTGTGGTGGTTCCAGGACTGCGCTCAGTGAGGGCTTCCTGTGGCCTCGTCAGCCTGGGCTCAGGCCTGGGTCTGTCCTGCAGCCCCTCTCTGTTGGGTACCTGTGCTTTATTTTTATAGATATTGTACCTTTTCTAACTATTAATAAAGTTATTGGGGTGTGGATATTAAATGGTAGGGGGTGTGTGTCTTTTAATAAATGTATTGGGGTGCACTGGTTAAGAGGATCCTGTGGGTTTCAGGTGCCCATTTCTCTGACACAGGGTCTGTACGTTACACTGTGCGCCCACCACCTAAAGTCAAACCATCCTCACGCAGCAGGTACGAGGCCCCTCCTCCCCCAACCCCCTTCCCTCTGGGAACCACCACACTGCTGTCTGTGTCCCTGAGTTTCAGCTTTATGTCCCACATGTGACTGACATCATAATGTTCTTAGCTTTTCTGACTAGGTTACTAAGCGTGACATTCTCTCGGCCCATGCATCTTGTCCCGGAGGGGGGTATTCTGTGTGTTCCTATAGCCGAGTAGTTTTTCTCATCCTCCTCTGGGTGTCCCCATCTCACAGCCACAGGCATCACTTTGCCTGTCGTGGTCCCCACATGGCCAGGGCGGCCCCTGACTCAGCAATCCGTGGTGTCCAGAGGTGAAGTGTCAGACTCACCCCGCTCTTGCCTCCCTGGGCCTGATCCTTCTCCCGCCTTTTCCCACCCTCCTCGGAGGAACCGGGTCCTGGAAGCAGCAGAGAGCAGGGGCCTGTGAGGTCTCCTCTCAGATTCCTTCCTGCTGCGATTCTGCTCTGCTCGGCCGCCATCTCCCCCCGCCCTTCACTGTAGTGGGGGCCCCAGTGCAAACTCGGGGATGCACAGGGCAGAGGCCCCTGCAG
>NW_028090177.1:0-517 GCF_014824575.4 Sturnira hondurensis
AAAAAAAAAAAAAAAAAAAAAACCCGGATTATTCCCTAAAAAAACCCGAAATAGACAGGCGGGAGGAAGATGGTGGCAGAGTAGGACAAAGGATTTCGCTTCCCTTCACATGCCGGAGAAAAACCAGGCTGCTCTGCAGAGGAGCACAGCGAACACCCAACAGGTTTCCAGCATATGAGACGGCAGGACCCCAGAAAGTATAGCGGACACTGAATGACCAGAGGTTGAGGAGAGGAGATGGACCTCAGGTCAACAAGGTACGAGGGAACAGCACAGAGGCTGCAGGCCCTCCACCAGGCAACGCCAGGGGCCGCCTTGATCTCCAAGAGCCGAGGGAGGGCAACAACAACAACCCTGGGAGAGAACTAGTCACCTAGTCACTGGCACCCTCTCTAACCAGCGGGGTGCAGATTGGAAAACACCAGGAGAGATCGGTTGGCCTATAGTTGCAAAGAGAGGAGTGGGCATTGGGAAGCAAACCGGAGAACTCTGATAACCCGTGGAGTCAGGCTGTGGT
>NW_028090178.1:0-1590 GCF_014824575.4 Sturnira hondurensis
ATTTAAAAAATAAAAACATTGGGAGAAAATAAAATAAAAAATAACAAAAAGACCAAAAGACAATACAAATAACAAAATAAAAACAAAACAGAAGATAAAAATGAAAAAAAAATTAAAATAAATGTACTAAAACATTTTATAAAGAAATTATAAAACAAAATAAAAAATACAAATAAAAATACTAAAAAAATAAAAAACCAGCTCTGGCTGGAGTGGCTCAATGGATTGAGTGCCAGCCTGTGAATTGAAAGGTTGTCAGTTCTATTCTCAGTTAGGGCACATGCCTGGGGTGCAGGCCAGGCCCCAGTTGGGGGCATATGAGAGGCGACCAATCGATGTATCTCTCACACACTGATGTTTGTCTCCCCCTCTTTCTCCTCTCTCTAATAGTAAATAACTTTTTAAAAAATCAAATAAAAAAGTAAAATAAAATAAGAAAAGAAAACCCCAAATGGAAAAACAAAACAAAACAAAAAAGTGGAAAAAAAAGACAAAAAATGAGAAAGGAAGAAAATTTGTCCAAATCCAACAGGTGACCACAGCCAGCTTGCTGGCCTCTCAGGAACAAAGACCTCAGCCCAGCCAGGAGCTTGTATAGGAGCAGAGGGTCGGTGACCCATCACAGTGGGGCCTTGTGAGGTCAGAGCAGGAAGTGGACCAATCCTGGCGAGTGGTTTTCTCACGTTTTGCTCTCATGACAGGTTTACTCTGGAAAATAAAAATAAGAGTCTCTGAAAAGGTTTTTTAAAAAATGTGGGATATTAAAGATTGATATTTACTTTATTACAAACAATCTGTAAGATGCAAAAAAAAACCAAAAAGAAAATTAAAATAAAATACCTGACTTATTTTCATGTTTCAGGTCTTCATTCAAATACCACCTGCTTGGAGAGGGCCTCCCTGATGCCTGCTCCTACCGCCTCACCCAGCCCATCACATTTGTAATCTTCACAGCCCTGACCTCAGGACACCTGATTCTTGGTCACTGTCTGTCCTTCCTGTGAAGGGAGAGGCATGACTGCAGTGGTCCCTGTGTCCAGCACAGTGAGTGGCAATGAAGTAAATGTTTAATAAACATTTGGATTAATAGAAGAGTTTGGGGCAAGAAAAGAAAACATGGTCAACTATTTATGTAATAAAAATGAGTAATAAAGTATCTTTAAAAAATTCATATCTGGCCCTGGCTGGTGTAGTTCAGTAGATTGAGTGTGGGCCTGAGAACCAAAGGATCGCAGTTTGATTCCCAGTCAGGGCACATGCTTGGGTTGCAGGCCAGTTCCTGGCAGGGGATGCACGAAAGGCAACCACACATTAGTATTTCTCTCCCTCTCTCCTTCGCTTCCCCCCTAAAGATAAAATAAATTTTTAAAAATCTTAAAAATAAATAAATAAATAAAGTATTAGAAAAATTCATATCTGTCCTCTCTCAGTTTTGGGAGCACACAATATATGAAGAAGAAAGGCTGAAACTGGATTTCCAGGTCTGTGGGTGCTTGGTGAGCCTGAGGAGAAGCATCTGGTAGGGGCCTTGCTGTAAAAATTAAAGAAGATGATTCCTCCCTCCAGAGGTACTTGCCAAAGGAGGCAATG
>NW_028090179.1:0-1826 GCF_014824575.4 Sturnira hondurensis
CGTCTAGGGCCGTGTCTGCCAGGCAGTGACCAAACCCAGAGCCTCCAACACAGAGATGTCCACCTTTGCTGACTCCCTGTCTGCCTTTCCTCTGCACATGGTCCTTTAGCTGGGATGGTGCTTCCCCAGCTCGTGCTTTTCTTGCCACCAGCCTGAGTCAGAGGCCATCAGGGTGGATTGTCATTAGTAATCAGACACATCTGTGCCCACTTGTGTATCAAACACAGGCCTGTGACAGGTCCGTGACAACAAGTCTTCTTCTGGAAAGAAGCTATGAGAAACCTGTTTTTAAATGCATGGTGACTTGGAAGGACAAGAGGCTTTTCTGTGGGCAGTGGAAACATGAAACCACATGGAAGTTAATGAGCACAAAGGGGACACTTGGGCACGACTTGCAGAAGGAATAGGAGCTTCCTCCTGAGGTGTTCCCAGGGTCAGATGCCCCATCTGTGCATCTTGAAGCAGGTCACTGCACCCAGGACAAAGCCAAGTCAACCGTGACATCCGCCCTCACCTAAGAAAGGGACAAGATTGGGCATTGGTGATGAGGAGAGTAGAGGGGACAGTGACATCAGAGGGTGCTCCCAGGAGGTCATGTATTGCAGAGGAGACAATGAATTCACCCTCTGGTGTGTTGTATTGATGACACTGTTTACCTGTCGTAGTGAAAATGCCAGTTGACCAGTGTGACAGGTGAATGATACTCAGTGTGAGTCCTCTGCATACAGGCAGCATAGATCCAAAGAGACAGCTGTGCATGGATTTTTTTCAAGAGGAGCTTAAACTCATCATTCACATGTGCTCTCATATACATCCCATGTCCCTGAGGTTAAGAAGACTGATAGAGACAGTGATGTCACTGTGGGAGCTGCCTTGTGGGGACAAGGGATGTTCCTCCTCCGCTGTTCCTGCTCACAAGGACCTGACCCAGTGAATCTTCCGTTTCTGTCGTGACCCTGCCATGGGCACCAGGCTCCTCTGCTGGGTGACCCTCTGTCTGCTCGGGGCAAATGAGTCCTCAGAAAACCAAGTACTTTTATTGTGTGTGTGTGAGAGCGAGAGAGAGAGAGATGATTATGTTTGTTTTTCTCATTCTCTTGTCAACTTTTGTGTTCCCAGGTCACACAGAGGCTGGAGTGTCTCAATACCCCAATGACAAGGTCACCAAGAGGGGACAGAATGTGACATTTCAGTCTGATCCAATTTCTGGCTACATTGGCCTTTACTAGTACCAACAGATGCTAGGGCNGCCCAAAATTTTTGATGTACTTTCAAAGCAAGGAAGCCTTGGACACCTCTAGGCTGTCTAATGATCGCTTCTCTCCTGTGAGACCTGAGGGCTACTATTCCATTCTGAGCATCCAGCCTGCAGAGCCACGGGTCTCGGCCGTGTACCTCTGTGTCAGCAGGGCAACCACAGTGTGTCACCATCACCTCCTCCCTGCTCACAAACCCTCCTGTGCTCCCCTCTGCTCATGGTTCTGGGGCTCTGCAGAAAAGGAGGTGCCCTGTTCTTCCCTCATCAAGAAGCATAAGTCCATTTGGATTTCCGATGCTTTTTCTGATAGTAATGACTAGGACACTGCATGTTGGATTTCTGGGATTCCTTCATTCACCTCAAGATTCTGTAATTCAGGGGGAGTACCAGAGCTCCCTCTCAGGTATGATGAAATCTTCTCTTGTCAAAGAAAAAGTTTCAGCACACGCGTGACAACGTCCTCATCCTGAGTGTCACTGATGCTGACACGTGATGCCCACGTGTGAGCCACCATGCCAAGCTCTGTTAGGTCACAAGCAGCCACCAACCTTAAAAATAAACAAATTAC
>NW_028090180.1:0-1807 GCF_014824575.4 Sturnira hondurensis
GGCAGTTTTTTTAAGATTTTATGTCTTTTTTTTTTTTTTGAGAGAGAGGGGGAGGGGAAGGAAGGGAGAGAACCATCACCTGGCGGCAACTCAGGCACGTGCCCTGACCCGGAATCAGACCCACAACCTTTTGGTTCGCAGGCTGGCTGGCACTCAGTCCACTGAGCCACACCAGCCAGGGCATGTGCACTCAGCACTTTTAATGAAGCCAACACACTCTGAGGTATTTGGGGCCAGAATTAGTCCTCATTTACTTTCAAGTGGCCAGTGCTTGGCAAATTGCATAGTCTATACACATCAATTTTTAAATTATTGGCTGACTTTTTGACGTTCTCTTTCACTGCGTGATAAAAATGAATAGGACAGGATTCTGAGGAAACTTCTTAGCATCCTGTTGGCAGGTACAACCCAGTAATCAAGTCTCCATGGATACAATTCAACCAATTCCAAGTTCACCGTCTACGTGGGTTAAAATTGTTAAAATCCAGACCTGCCTGCTTCCTCCAAGAGATCGGTGCAGCATTTGCCGGGAACAAACATGGATTGAATCTGGGACTTGGCGTGGTAACCTATTTTCTAAATCTCATGCATTCATTTTAAGAATCTATTCTCAGTCAGTGCTGAGGACCAACAGGGTAACAGTTTCTAGGTTTCGAATTCCATCTTCGTTGCGTTTTGGAAACTAAGACGTCCATTTGCTCACAACCCCCGGCTTGTACTGAGTACGGTGTCTCCTTCGCAAGGACCCCAGCCCACGTGTGGGTGACTCCCCCACCCAAAAGGGTTCTCTTCTATCCTACGACACAGTCTGAAGCGGACACTGGAAATTCATAAAGCCGGGAGCAGAACCACTTGTCAGTGTACTTGCTCATCTCCAGTCATGACGGTCACAGTAATCACAATGACAGTTGGTAATCGCTCTTGAACACCAAGAAGGACAGAGAACCGGCAACCTGCTGGCCTGGGATTGAAGCCACGGCTGCTCTGTGCCCCTGTCAGCCCGCCTGTGGAGCCCCCGTGGATCCCAGTAAGACACCTTTCAGCCAGGCGCTTCCTGTGATCACACAGGGTCCATCCCGCCATGCGATGAAGTCAGACCAGTGGAGAAGCCTGAATTCGGGGGGCCCTGGGTGGGCCCCACCGCCTCTTCTCTGTCTGTGACCCTGACCTTTCTCCTCTGCGTTTGTCTGTCTTCTGGGCTCTGTCGTCAGTGCTGGGCTCACTCGGGAAGATGCGATTTCCCATCACTTTAGAAAACCCCTGTGTTTCTACGTCTTTCAATACATACGAACAACGCCGTGTGGTTGCAATCACGGAACGATCGATGTCCGATGCTGTTCCTACCACGCCAGTGCCCTTCTAGTCGGATCAAACCTGTACTTGGCACCGGGCACCTGCACAAGCTCATCCTCTTTCCACCTCACAATGACTCATTCAAGGTGGATGCTGCTCCTGGCTTTTCTCAGGTCGGGAGACCCGGCTCGAGGTCACTTACCGAGGGCACTTCTCCCAGCTGCAGAGTCTGGCCGCAGCCGTGGCCTGAGTGAGCTAATGTGTGCCTGCTCTGCTTCCTTTCCTCACGTCGGCGAGAGCAGATTCGCCGGGAACGAGAAGCCATGGGGGATCCACGTCTACCACCAGGGTCCCTCCGGTTCAGTACCCTTTACACCTTCCCCTGCCTTCCAGCACATGGACACACAGGGTCACTCTCACCCGCATTTGGGTTTATTTCCGGGCTCTCTGTTCGGTTCCATCGGTCTATGTGCCTGTTTTTATGCCAGTACCAGGCTGTTTTGATTACAGTGGC
>NW_028090181.1:0-532 GCF_014824575.4 Sturnira hondurensis
AATCTAACTTCACCATCAACTTGGGCACTAGGTGACGATTTTATCTTCATTCTGTAAGTCGGGAGAACAAGGCACGGAACGTCTGCTTAAACCAGCTAGTGAGAGGTAGAGCTGGGATTTGAACCCAGCACATCGGGGTCTCCAGCTTGCACTCCTTCTTGTCTATAGCTTTGTGGAAAGGACGCTCGCATTCTCTGTAGAGCTTTACTTTTGAGGCCTCGAAAGTAAGATGTACAGAATAGCACTTGCATTTAGGACCGTTATCAGGGCCTGTGGGACTGTGACTCCGACCTTGTTCACCTGCACAGACAGCCTGCTTGGGAGCGATGGGAAGTCACTTCCCATGGGTCACGGCCTCTCTATGCGGAAGTAGTGTTTTGTTTGCTGTCTCTGCCTGCACTTGGCTTTGCCTGGGGAGGGTGCAGGAGATGCTTTCCGGCATCACCCTATAGTGCTTAAGGGCAGGAACCAGGAGTGTCAGGAAGATCTTAAAACATGTGTGTAGAAGGGGCCCACAGCTGCGGTGCCCTGA
>NW_028090182.1:0-947 GCF_014824575.4 Sturnira hondurensis
TTAATTGGGTTAATTGTCTTCTTAGAGTGAAGTCGTGTGAGTTCTTTGTATACTTTGGAGATTAAACCTTTGTCTGAGGTATCATTGGCAAATATATTTTCTGAAACAGTTGGTTGTCTTTTTATTTTAATACTCTTTTCTTTAGCTGCACAGAAGCTTCTTATTTTGATGAGATCCCATTTGTTTATGCTTTCCTTTATAGTCCTTGCTCTAGGGGACATATCACTAAAAATGTTGCTGTGTGAAATATCTGAGATTTTCCTGCCAATGTTCTCCTCTAGGACTTTAATGGTGTCATGGCTTATATTTAAGTTTTTTATCCACCTTGAATTTGTTTTGGTGTATGATGTAAGTTGGTGCTCCAGTTTCATTTTTTTGCATGTAGCTGTCCAGTTCTCCCAACACCATTTGTTGAAGAGGCTATCTTTACCCCATTTTATGTTACTGCCCCCTTTGTCGAATATTAATTGACTGTAGAGAGTTGGGTTTATTTCTGGGTTCTCTATTCTGTTCCATTGGTCTATGTGACTGTTTTTATGCCAGTTCCAGGCTGTTTTGATTACAGTGGCCTTGTAATACAGTTTGATATCAGGTATTGTGATTCCCTACTACTTTGTTCTTCTTTCTTAACATTGCAGCTGTTATTCGGGGTTTTTTATGGTTCCATATAAATTTTTGAAGTGTTTGTTCCATGTCTATGAACTATGCCATTGGTACTTTACTAGGTATTGCATTGAATCTGTGAATTGCTTTGCGTAGTATGGACATTTTGATGATGTTAAGTCTACCAATCCATGAACACGGTATACGTCTCCATTTGTTTCTGACTTCCTTGATTTCTGTCTTCAGTGTTGTGTAATTTTCTGCATACAGGTCTTTAACTTCCTTGGCTAGATTTATTCCCAGATATTTTATTTTTCTTTTTGCTATATCGAATGGGATGTTTT
>NW_028090183.1:0-1243 GCF_014824575.4 Sturnira hondurensis
CTAGAAATTTGTCCATTTCACCTAGGTTTTCAAATTTCTTGGCATACAGTTCGGCATAGTAATTCCTTACAATCCTTTCTATTTCTGTGGTATCAGTTGTAATCTCTCCTCTTTCATTTCTGATTGTGTTTATTTGCGTCCTATCTCTTCTTTTCTTGATGAGCCTACTTAAAGGCTTGTCTATTTTGTTTATCATTTCAAAACACCAACTCCTGGATTCATTGATCCTTAGAATTGTGCTTTTAGTCTCTATCTCATTTAATTCTGCTCTGATCTTGGTTATTTCCTTCCTTCTACTTGCTCTGGGCTGTTTTTGTTGTTGTTCTTCGAGTTCTTGGAGGCGTCGGGTTAGGTTGTTTGTTTGAAATGTTTCTATCTTCTTTAGGTAGGCCTGTATTGCTATGAAGTTCCCTCTTAGGACGGCCTTCACTGTGCCCCATAGGTTTTGCGTTGTAGTGAGTTCATTTTCATTTGTTTCCAGAAGCTTTCTGATTTCTTCCCTAATTTCAATCTTGATCCTTTCATTGTTTAATGGCATACCATTCAGTCTCCACGATTTTGGGTGTTTTGGGTTTTTTCCTGTGGGGTTGGTTTCCAATTTCAGTCCCTTGTGATCAGAGAAAATGCTTGGTATGATTTCTATTTTCCTGAATTTATTGAGACTCGTTTTGTGTCCTATCATGTGATCTATCTTTGAAAATGTTCCATGTGCATTTGAAAAGAATGTGTATTTAGCTTCTTTGGGATGGAGGGCTCTATATATATCAATTAGGTCTATTTCATTTAGGGTGTCGTTTAATGCTGCAATATCTTTGTTGATATTTTGTTTGGAAGGTTTGTGCATTTTAGACAGTGGGGTGTTAAAATCCCCTACTATAATTGTGTTGCTGTCAATATCTTTCTTGAGGTCCTCCAGAATTTTCTTTATATATTTGGGTGCTCCTATGTTGGGTGCATATATATTTACGATGTTAATGTCTTCTTGGTGCATTCTCCCCTTGAGTATTATGAAGTGACCTTCTGCGTCTCTCTTTACGGCCCATTTTTGAAGTCTATTTTGTCTGATATGAGAATTGCTACCCTGGCTTTTTTTTCTTGTCTATGTGCTTGGAAAATTTGTTTCCATCCTTTCACTTTTAGTCTGTGGTGGTCTTTTGACCTGAGGTGGGCCTCTTGTAGGCAGCATATGTTTGGGTCATGCTTTCTCATCCATTCAGCTATTCTATGTCTTTTAATTGGTGCA
>NW_028090184.1:0-1105 GCF_014824575.4 Sturnira hondurensis
TGGTGACCTTTTGGTTCACAGGCTGGTGCTCGGTCCACTAAGCCACACCAGCTAGGGTGACAACTTATTTTTGTGGTTCTTCTTGGCAGTTATGAACTGTGCTACTGTTTATTTTGATTCTGTGCTTTAGAAAATAATATTAAAAATGCATGTCTTATCTCTCATTTGTTAATAACAGATTTAAAGTCTCATTTTAAAAATCTAGTCTTACATGGTGTTTAGAATTTGCTTATAATGATTTGATCAGCTAATTACCTGTGATTAGATAATTTTAACTTACAAATCTAAAATATATTTATGCATTATAAATTCTTTCATCTCTCCTTGTTCCTGGGAACTTGAAACTCTGCAAACCCTCTTTCCCCTCATGAAAACCATTAGTTTTTACAATCACTTCTTAAATAACACGAGCTTTATAGGAATGCAAATATTGCATACTTACAGAAGAGAAGTTGTACTTCAGGAAAAACACACATTGAATACAGGAGGAGCAAGGCCTCATTTCTTGCGAAAACCATGTTTCATTCTTTTCAGAAATATTTTTGAAAATCCCTGCTTTCAGAGACCTGGTGAAAAACCTCATTCTAAATGTTTTTTTTTTTTCCAGAAAATAAACTTGCTTCAGTGGATTGAGCACAGGCCTGCGAACCAGAGGATCGCGGTTCAATTCCCAGTCAGGGTACATGCCTGGGTTGCAGGCCAGTTCCCTGCAGGCCAACTCCCAGTAGGGGACGCACGAAAGGCAACCATACATTGATGTTTCTCTCCCTCTCTCCTTCCCCTCTAAAGATAAATATATAAATAAAATCCTAAAAAAAAAAAACAAAATAAACTTGCTGTGATTTTGGAGACTCCCTTAACGTGTTAATTTGAGCTCTTTTGATCAGAGTCGAGGGAATACACCAGCTAAAATGGCTTTAAAAGGGAAAATTTTTCATGCTTTCCCCTTAAGAGATTAATCAGCAAACCCAGGTGAATGAGGAGAATCTCTTATTATGAGTGTGTAATTAAACGTGTGTACTTCTCTTCAAGTAGCGACTAAAATTCTGCAAGCCAGAATTATGAAAATAAGAGCATCCCTTAGTCATGCCTAGTCCCCTTGGCT
>NW_028090185.1:0-1295 GCF_014824575.4 Sturnira hondurensis
GAGGGATGAGCTCAGAATGATAAAATTTGGGTAAACTGCTTCAGTGACAGCCCTCTTAGGAAATGACTGTCACTTGCGTTCCCCCCGCCCACCCCCGCTGTAGAGAGGGGCAGAGGAGTCACGCTGACAGGGCCGCTTAGGTGGGTCGGTTCCGTGTCTTCCCGAGGGCCTGCGCCTACGCGGTGCTGCGGTAGGAAGTCAGTGCCGGAGACCCAAGTGCAGCGCGGAAGGGGCACGTCGACCCAGGAGAAAGCCTGCTTTGGATCCTGTTTCTTCTAGCAGGGAATGGCCGCCAGGGAGCCCAGGTCATCCATTGGCCACATCCGTTCTTAAGTTTGGGAACCACGTTTGATTTTGAACCTCAGTGGGAGGAAAAAAATGAATTATTTACTTCAATATAAATTTGTTTGGAGGCCTCTATAATTGACTTATTCAGAAGCAATAAAGTAATTTAGATAATTTCAGAAAACTTACCTTTGAGAAGGAATTCTAATAAAGGATAATTTAGACTAACGAAAAAGGGAGGAATGATACAGTAGATGGTTGGAGTTTAAAATGAAAGATTCCCTCTGAATATTGTCTATTCTCCGAGACTTCAGGGAGCAAATTACATGGACGGAGCATGACCCAGAAACAGCCCTGCCAATAATTGCTGCTGGGAATACAGTAATTGAAGAATAGCCGATGTTGATTGACTTCCAGGACCTGATTACAGAAGCTCTGAGCCGTGTATCTTGTTCTTTGATCTCTTTTGTTACCTCTTTTCAGAAATGCTTATAAAATGTGTCTGGTTTATCTATAGATTTTTGGATTCTTACAAGGCACTTAGCCATTTCTGTTAAGTGTTCCTCAGGTAGAGTGTTTCAACTGGTAGCAACAGTAGCATTGTATAAAACTTGGACTAATATTTTCTAGAATTTTGAGACTTCTATTTTTGGTATCAAATATATTTTTATTATTTATTCTTTCTAGAGCCTCCTGTATGTGCCTCTGTGTTGCAGCATTTCTGGATCATCAGTGCTAGAACAAGGGCCAGGGCACTGGAGCTTGTGGATGCCCGCAGTTCTGGATTGACCTGGTGCTGCAGCTTACATGCTGAGGAAATCTGTTTGGGGAATTACATTCAGTGCTGTTAACATGAGACTCTGGTCACGTTACTTAGAATTTAACAGTGGCAGAATCTATAAATGGTCTTTTAGTTTTAAAAAAGACGTCTCTATTCTATTCCACTCTAGCAGTGAGGGCAGTCTGTTAATTGTGGATTAGTTAAGGTCACCTCCTTGCCGTAAGAAGCT
>NW_028090186.1:0-532 GCF_014824575.4 Sturnira hondurensis
CTCCTCCCCCAGCCTAGAACCCTGGTCTTCACTACACTCACTCCCTGGGTTTGCCTACTTCCCCCCCCGAAACCCCCTTCTCTCTCCATCTACTCTCCTAAAAAATCTCGACTGTGCTTAACCCCAACTCACTGCCTGTTCCATGCTTGTCCCCAGCACCAGACTTGACCCAGAGAAAAATACGGAGCCTTTCTGGCTAAAGTGGGTCCTTCCCACTCTAAC
The DNA here is from genome assembly GCF_014824575.4 of Sturnira hondurensis. Taxonomy (NCBI): domain Eukaryota; kingdom Metazoa; phylum Chordata; class Mammalia; order Chiroptera; family Phyllostomidae; genus Sturnira; species Sturnira hondurensis. The sequence goes on from NW_028090186.1 coordinate 223, forward strand.
ACGGTCCTACAGCACCTGTTTCCCTATTTACTCTCACTCACTCACTCAGAGCTTCCCTCCCTTCCACCTTCAACTCCTCACTCTTAGTTGATGACCTTCTTAACTCTCTGACAAGAACAAAACAACAACAACAGCAAAACAATAAGGAGAAGATCAGCTCCTCTTCTCATGGTCAAATCCACTGATAAACCTGCATCATACCTGAGTACTTGGCCTTCTCCCCCATTTCCAATGGCCTCTTCTCTGATCCTCTGTGCACATAGCCCCTAGACGCCATCTCCTCTCGCCTACTCAGACGTTTCACTTCTGC
>NW_028090187.1:0-506 GCF_014824575.4 Sturnira hondurensis
TAAAGTAACTTCCTAAACTCTGTGCTAAACCTCCCAAGTATGGAGTGTAACCGGTTCAACCGCTTTTCCCCTTAATCTGTAAAATCCTTCTCTTTGAAGCAATTGGCAGCATTCTTTCCTTTGTTATCTGTAAAAGGTAACTACCTAAAGGGAACCTGTGCACAGTAAATGAGGGCCATCCTCGATGTAATGTACCCAGAAGAGCAATACAAGCCCGTCCAGGCAGGGGTCGGGGCCCTCTCTCTCACTTGGCTGCTATGCTGTCCCTTTTTCTCCACAGGACTTCTGCAGTCCATGGGAATTTGTTTCTCGCAGCCACAACACACGGGCTTCGAGGACCGGAGTCCACATCACATCGGGCCTAATCGCTAGTCTCTCTACAGAATGGCGTCTCTATTCTTGCATGTGTCGGTCCCATTTGTCAGGCAGGTGACATGGCAACAGGAAGGAACGGATGAGAGGTCCTACCTGCCAACATGCTTAACGGGGATTCTGAAATGTAAGAG
>NW_028090188.1:0-610 GCF_014824575.4 Sturnira hondurensis
AAATGGGGTTTTTTTTCTTGATTTCTGCTTAGGCTGATTGATTGTTAGTATACAAAAATGTGTTTGATCTCTGGATATTGACTTTGTAATCCCATGTTTTGCCAAATTTATTTATTAGTTTTAGGTAGAGTCTATAGAATTTCCCATGTAGACTATCATGTCATCTGCAAAAAATGCCAGTTTTGTTTCCTACTTTCCGATTTGGATGCCTTTTGTTTCCCTTTCTTGTCTGATTGCTGTGGCTAAAACTTCCAATACTATATTGAATAGAAGTGGTGAAAGTGGACAACCTCATCTTGTTCCTGATCTTGGTGGAAAAGATTTTAGTTTTTGCCCATTGCGTATGATATTGGCTGTAGGTCTCTCATGGCGCTTATTATATTGAGGAATGCTCCCCCTATTCCCAATTTGCTGAGTGTTTTTATCAGAAATGGTTGTTTTTATTGAGGAATGCTCCCCCTATTCCCAATTTGCTGAGTGTTTTTATCAGAAATGGTTGTTTTAACTTATCAAAAGATTTTTTCTGGATCTATTGATATGATCATGTCATTTTTGTGCTTGCTTTGGTTTATGTGATGTATTACATTTACTGGCTTGCGAATATTGAGCC
>NW_028090189.1:0-879 GCF_014824575.4 Sturnira hondurensis
GGTTTTAACATAAATGAAAATGTTCGTAAAAATGTTCTGATATTGCTATCTAACTTCATGTTGCTGAATACTTTTTTCCTGAAAGTTACACAACAGAAAAGGAGTAGGTGAAGTATCTGCTGCAATCACAGAACTAGCCCAGGGTCTGTGCATTTGCTAGAAATTCCTTATCAATAGACTCAGGTAAAATAAACTGCCTTTGAGAATCTAAATGTGTTTAAGCTTGTTCCCTTCCCTTTTTCCTCCTTCCTCTGTCTTTCATTGCCAAAGGGCTTGGAAGGTCGCATGCATTTTCTGTCCATACTGTTTTCCTACCGTATTTGCTTCACAGCCTACAGAAATCTCTTCTGTCTCCATCATGCTCCTTGAATCAGTCTCAGTAACGAGACCAGGGACCTCCTAGGTATGCCACCGTCACTGGTCTCCTGGTGACCATTCCAGGACCAACCCCCGTGATTTGAGAGGGAGTCTTGACTCTTCGGCTCTTTCCCAAGAGCCTGGCAGGGCAATCTGTCTCCTTCATTTTCTCCCTCTTTTGTGCTCTAGGACCTAAGTCTCCCAGACACCTTTCTTCCCCTTCACTCACTCTCAGATTCCTCTGTTTCCTCCTCCCACTCCTGTGGTTTCAACCCCATTCCCCCAGGGGCACAACTACTGATTTTCAGGCCTTTCTGGTTCCAAGACCCCTTCTGTACTCCACTCTGCAGCCTTGTCCGGAGACCCGTCCACTGCATTTGTCAGAGGTCCTGGTCAGTTAGCTTCCTCTAGGTGCCTTGAATGCCTGGCCCGAGCAGTAGGGTGGTCATTAAGATAACAAGGGGGGGCAGCTGTTTCCACTTCCGGTCCCTGTGGGCTGTGCTCCAATGGCAGCAGGGGTTG
>NW_028090190.1:0-825 GCF_014824575.4 Sturnira hondurensis
AGGTAAGAGCTCAATAAATTTTATCAACACCAGGAGAGTAATGGTTAACTTAAAAGACTTCAACACTAATGTCTTAAGTGTACATACACTTGACACATAACATTTAGCTTTTTGCTACATTTTTAAAAATTTTAATTTTTATTTAATTCTTGTTCAAGTACAGTTTTCTGTCTTATATTCCCAGCCCTGCCCCCACCAGTGCTCCGCACCTCCCTCCCATTTCCACCCCCCACCTTAGTTATTGTCCATGTATCCTTTATACTTATTCATGTGAGTCCATCCCCTTTTCCCCTGTGATTCTTTCTCCTCTCCCCTCTGGACCCTGTTAGCCTGTTCTGTACTTGAGTGTCATGGGTCATATTTTGCTTGCTTGTTTGTTTTGTTGTTTAGATTCCTGTTAAAGGTGATATCATATGGTATTTGTCTTTCACTGCCTGGCTTATTTCGCTCAGCATAATGCTTCCCAGTTCCATCCATGATGTTGCAAAGGGTAGGAGCTCCTTCTTCCTTTCTGCAGCACAGAATTCCATTGTGTAAATGTACCATAGCTTTTTGATCCAGTCATTTACCGATGGGCATCTAGGTTGCTTCCAACTCTTGGCTATCGTAAATTGTGCTGCTATGAACATCGGGGTGCATAGGTTCTTTTGGATTGGTGCGTCAGGGTTCTTAGGATATACTGCTAACAGTGGAATTGCTGAGTCAAAAGGCACGTTAATTTTTAGTTTTTTTAGAAAATTCCATACTGTTTTCCATAGTGGTTGTACCAGTGGGCAATCCCACCAACAGTGAGCTAGGGTCCCCTTTTCCCCACAACCTCTCCAG
>NW_028090191.1:0-559 GCF_014824575.4 Sturnira hondurensis
TGGAAGCAGTGGTTAGGAGCAGGGGAAGAGAGTTCTTAGTCACACACACTTGCTTCACAGATAAATGATGACCGACAGCCCAACTGCAAGGGAGGAGATAGAGAAACTGGGAGAAGTGGGTAGCAGTGTAAGAGCAATCTCATGCCATTTACTGGAGGGGCACATAATCTTGTCACTAGGTCTGCAGGGTGTGGGGTCATCACACAGTGATGTGTCAGCTATTACATGAGAAAGCCAGACAATTGATATCTACCATTCTCAGTCCTCAAAAAGGTTTTACATTTATTTTGTATCTACTAAGTAGGTGGCAACAGAAAAAGTTATGCTCAGAGGGACGTGGTGTGGAGAAATACAGATTTTAAAAAACCAGAACTTTGACAATTGCATCTATGGTAGTTCTCTTCTATACCAAGCCTTCAGGTGTCAAACAGTTCTCATTCTGGCCTCTTAAACATGGTAGAACCTTAAGCCCACCCAGCCTTGAAGCACTGGCTTGGTACCCAAGTAATAGATTTGAATGATTTTTGTATTTCAAGATGTACTGAGCCATGCTGGTCAG
>NW_028090192.1:0-755 GCF_014824575.4 Sturnira hondurensis
ACTGTGTCCCATAAGTTTTGGGTTGTTGTAAGGTCATTTTCATTTGTTTCCAGAAGTTTTTTGGTTTCTTCCCTAATTTCAGTCTTGACCCATTTGTTGTTTAATAGCATACCATTCAGTCTCCATACTTTTGGGTGTTTTGGGTTTTTTCCTGTGGGATTGGTTTCCAATTTCAGTCCCTTGGGATCAGAGAAAATGCTTGGTATGATTTCTATTTTCCTAAATTTGTTGAGTCTCGTTTTGTGTCCTATCATGTGGTCTATCTTGGAAAATGTTCCATGTGCATTTGAAAAGAATGTGTATTTAGCTTCTTTGGGATGAAGGGCTCTCTATACATCAATTAGGTCCATTTCATCTAGAGTGTCATTTAATGCTGCAATATCTTTGTTGATATTTTGCTTGGAAGATCTGTCCATTTTTGACAGTGGGGTGTTAAAATCCCCTACTATAATTGTGTTGCTGTCAATATCTTTCTTGAGGTCCTCTAGATCTTTATATATTTGGGTGCTCCTGAGTTGGGTGCATATATATTTACGACGTTGATATCTTCTTGGTGGATTCTTCCCTTGAGTAATATGAAGTGACCTTCTGGGTCCCTCTTTATGGACCTGTTTTTGAAGTCTATTTTGTCTGATATGAGAATTGCTACTTGGCTTTTTTTTCTTGTCCATTTGCTTGGAAAATTTGTTTCCATCCTTTCACCTTTAATCTGTGGTGGTCTTTTGACCTGAGGTGGGTCTCTTGTAGGCAGCATA
>NW_028090193.1:0-2419 GCF_014824575.4 Sturnira hondurensis
AAAGGCAACCATACATTGATGTTTCTTTCCCTCTCCTTCCCCTCTAAAGATAGATAAATAAATAAATAAATAAATCTTTAAAAAAAAAGGAAAGAAGTGGGGAGGAGGGACATGCTGAGTAGGCATCTAGGAGTAGTTTGTTCAGACAGCCAAGGTAGTGGGGGGTAAGCTGAGGCAGCATGCATTCATTTATCAGCTGTTTAGTAAATACCAGGGATGGACAATGCACCGAGCTTCTTACTGTACATTGGCTGCAGGGTTTGGGGGTTGTACAACCCCCAAACCATTGTACAAGGGAGTGAACACATCTGGGAGTTAAACGCTCGGGATCATTTGCAGGCCTTGACCAGATAATTGCTCATATGTCCCATGTAGATGTTTGAAGTTAGATTAATGATAATAGTAATAGCTATTAAGGGCTTATCTGGTGTAGAAGAACTATCAGCCAACTCGTTCATCTTCAGAGTGGCCTCGTGAAGAAGGCACTGTTGGTATCCCCCCTTTTAAGGTGCAGAAGCAGGCACAGAGGAGCTGACTGACTGGGCCTGCCCGCGTTGCTATGGTGAGGGGGTGGTGGGATCCACATGGCGGTCTGGCTCTGGAGTCCGTGCGCTGAACCGCTGTGCTTTATGGTTTTCGTTTATCACAGGAACTATTTCTTGTTGAAATAAATAATGTGACAGTAGAACAAAATATGGAGTAGAAACCCCTTACTGCTCTGTCCCCTCCACTGCAACTGCCCACCCAGAAACGAGAACATTACCAATAACTTACACAGTCCCGTGTGTGCTGTGTGGTTCTTCCTCTCTGATACGGCCTGTTCTCCCAGAGTGACCACTATCTTAAATATTTTGTTTATCATTTCTTGTCCTAAATTATGTTTTGAACTTCAACTGATATTGTACTGTATATATCCTTCTGGGACTTGCATTGATCCAAACCATTTGGTATAACTAGTCCATTCATTTTGAATAGCCATGTAATATTCCACTGGCTGAATATACAATCATGTTTCTGTTTTACTCATTTCCATGGCTATGGACATTTTGTTCCAGATTTTTTGTTATTCATGGGCTACTGTGAATGTTGTTATATGTATATCTGGATGTGCATGGACAAGAATTTGGGGGGGGGTATGTACTAGCATGAGATTGGCGGGTTGTAGGATGTAAGCATCTTGAACTTTGCAAAATACTGTCAAACTGTTCTCTATAAACATTCTCACCAAGGATGTATAAGAGTTCCTGCTCTTCTATATCTTTGTCATATTTGGTTTGTGAAACTTTTTATTTTTGCCAGTCTGGTGAATATGAAATGATATGCTGTGGTATTAATTTGCAATCCCCCGAAAACTAGTAAAGCAAATATCTTTTCATTTGCTTCTTGTTCTAGTTTAGTTGTTCATTCTTTTTGCTCCTTTTTGTTATTGATTTGTAGGTGGTATTTATATACTTTGGTTACTAATCCTGGACAGCAGCCTGTTTAACTTAAGGTGTATAATTTTGTGTATCATTCCCTTGGTTGTCTCCTCTCCCCCACCTCCCCTCCCCCCACCTCCATGATACTGCTTTGTGTGATTCATTCCTCTTTGGAACAGCTCTCAATTTATGAGCCTTTTTATACATTTGTATAAATATGTGATTGTATCCATTCCACCCACTCTACCATAGCTTTAAAAAAAATTATTTATTTAATTGTTGTTCAAGTACAGTTTTTTGTCTTTTTTTTTTTAAGGTTTTATTTATTTATTTATCTTTAGAGGGGAAGGAGAGAGGGAGAGAAACATCAATGTATGGTTGCCTTTCATGCGTCCCCTGCTGGGAGTTGGCCTGCAGGGGACCAGCCTGCAACCCAGGCATGTGCCCTGACTGGGAGTCGAACCTCGATCCTCTGGTTCGCAGGCCCGTGCTCAATCCACTGAGCTACACCAGCCAGGGCCCAGTTTTCTGTCTTTTACTCCCATCCCAGCCCACCCTCCCCACCATAGCTTTTTTATTTCAGGCATATCAGTTAGGATTAGGTTCAATGGCATTTAATAGAAAATGATATGAAACAAAAATGATAGTGGTCTGAGCAAGATAGAAGTTTATTTCTCTCACATAAAGGCCCAGCGATAAGCAGGCCAAGGCTGCACTCTTGTCAGAGACCCAGGCTCCTTCTACCTTTTGCTCCACCGTCCTTATCCTATCACCTCGTGACTCAAGATGGCTGCTCAAGTCCCAGCCATTACGTCCCAGCAAGCAGGAAAGGAGGGATGGTCATGCGTTCCCTGTCTTTTTAAAAAGACTTAATGGCGGTTGTACACAAGAATTCTGCTTTTATAGAACTTGCCCAGGACTTAGTCACAGTAATATATGTAGTTGCAAGGGAATCTAGGAAATGTATTCTTTATTTCACATACCCTTGTTCTTAACTAAAA
>NW_028090194.1:0-2285 GCF_014824575.4 Sturnira hondurensis
TTCTGGATATTGACTTTGTATCCTGCTGTTTTGCCAAATTCATCTATTAGTTTGAGCAGTTTTTTGGTAGAGGCTATAGGCTTTTCCATGTACACTATCATGCCATCTGCAAAAAATGCCAGTTTTGTTTCCTCCTTTCAGATTTGGATGCCTTTTATTTCCTTTTCTTGTCTGATTACTGTGGATAGAACTTTCAATACTATATTGAATAGAAGTGGTGAAAGTGGGCAACCTTGTCTTGTTCCTGATCTTAGTGGAAAAGCTTTTAGTTTTTGCCCCTTGAGTATGATATTGGCTGTAGGTTTTTCATATATGGCCTTTATTATATTGAGGAATGCTCCCTCTATTCCCACTTTGCTGAGTACCTTTATCATAAGTGGGTGTTGTACCTTATCAAAAGCTTTTCCTGTGTCTATTTATATGATCATGTTGGTTTTGTGATTGCTTTTGTTTATGTGGTGTATTACAGTAACTGATTTACAAATATTGAACCATCCTTGCATCCCTGGGATGAATCTCACTTGGTCGAGGTGTATGATCTTTTTGATGTATTGTTGGATGCTATTTCCCAATATTTTATTGAGGATTTTAGCGTCTATGTTCATCAGCGATATTGGCCTGAAGTTTTCTTTCTTTATTGTATCTCTGTCTGGTTTTGGAATTAGGATGATGCTGGCTTCATAAAAAGACTTTGGGAGTTTTCCCTCCTTTTGGACTTTTTGGAATAGTCTGTGAAGAAAAGGGGTTAGTTCTTCATTAAAAGCTTTGTAGAATTCTCCTGTGAAACCATCATGTCCAGGGCTTTTGTGTGACAGGAGTTTTTTTATTACTTCTTCAATTTCATCTGCTGTTATTGGCCTGTTCAGGTTTTCTGCTTCTTTTTCATTGAGTTTTGGAAGATTATATTTTTCTAGAAATTTGTCCATTTCACCGAGGTTTTCAATTTTTTTGGCATACAGTTCTGCATAGTAATTCCTTACAATCCCTTCTATTTCTGTGGTATCAGTTTTAATCTCTCCTCTTACATATCTGATTGTGTTTATTTTAGTCCTCTCTTTTTTTCTTGATGAGCCTACTTATAGGTTTATCTATTTTGTTTATCTTTTCAAAGAACCAACTCCTGGATTCATTGATCCTTAGAATTGTGCTTTAGTCTTTATGTCATTTAATTCTGCTCAGATCTTGGTTATTTCATTCCTTCTACTTCCTCTGGGCTGTATTTGTTGTTGTTCCTCGAGTTCTTGGAGGTGTTGGGTTATGTTGTTTGTTTGAAATGTTTCTATTTTCTTTAGGTAAGCCTGTATTGCTATGAACGTCCCTCTCAGGACTGCCTTCACTGTGTCCCATAAATTTTGGGTTGTTGTGAGTTCATTTTCATTTGTTTCCAGAAACTTTTTTTATTTCTTCCCTGATTTCTATCTTGACCCATTTGTTGTTTAATAGCATACCATTCAGTCTCCATGATTTTGGGTGTTTTTTTTTTTTTTTCCTCTGGGGTTAGTTTCCAATTTCAGTCCCTTGGGATTAGAGAAAATACTTGGTATCATTTATATTTTCTAAATTTGTTGAGTCTCGTTTTGTGTCCTATGATGTGGTCTATCTTTGAAAATGTTCCATGTGCATTTGAAAAGAATGTGTATTTACCTTCTTTGGGATGAAAGGCTCTATATATATCAATTAGGTCAACTTCATCTAGAGTGTCATTTAATGCTGCAATATCTTTGTTGATATTCTTTTGGAAGATCTGTCCATTTTTCACAGTGGGGTGTTAAAATCCCCTACTATAATTATGTTGCTGTCAATATCTTTCTTGAAGTCCTCTAGGATTTTCTTTATATATTTGGGTGCTCCTGAGTTGGGTGCATATGTATTTATGATTTTGATGTCTTCTTGGTGGATTCTTCCCTTGAGTATTATGAAGTGACCTTCTGGGTCTCTCTTTATGGCCTTGTTTTTGAAGTCTATTTTGTCTGATATGAGTATTGTTACCCCGGCTTTTTTTTCTTGTCCATTTTCTTGAAACATTTGTTTCCATCCTTTCACTTTTAGTCTCTGATGGTCTTTTAACCTGAGATGGGTCTCTTGTAGGCAGCATATGTGTGTGTCTTGCTTTCTTATCCATTCAGCTATTCTGTGTCTTTTCATTGGTGCATTTAATCCATTTACATTTAAGGTTATTATTGAAAGTTACTTATTCATTGCCATTTATGTACCTGTGTTCCTCTCCGTCTCTCTCTTTTCCTTCCTTTCCTTAAAGCAGCCCTTTTAGTAATTCTTGTAGACCT
>NW_028090195.1:0-1250 GCF_014824575.4 Sturnira hondurensis
ATGATGGTCTTCAGCTCAGGACAAGGTCTCTTAGCAATCCCCTCGCCCCCTGCCTCCCCTGTCCTGTTGTGTCATCATGACAGGACCCCTGGGTTATCTGCCACCCAGCAACTTGTTCCTTCCTGGGGGAGTCCTCCTTGCATATGTCCTTTTCCCCCACAGAAAGAGGAAGTCACATGGGTCACCCGAAGAAGGCCCCCAGAGCTGGCTTGACCTCAACTGGATTGAGCGAGGCTGACTTTTGTTACCTTAGGGGATCTTCTGGGAAAGGACCATAGACATCGGGGGTGAGGGTTCAGCCAAAGTCTGCAGAATCCAGAAAATCTCTCAGTGAGGGGTGTCCAGAAGCAAGAACTCCAACGTGAGGGGCAAAGCAGAAGAACATCTTGTGCAATCAACAAACTCTTGACCAGTGAGCCAGCTGTGGGGCTGTCGTTAGTCCTTCGCTGGATACGGGGTTCCAAGTTCTACAGGGAAGTGACTTCACTTCCAGGTATGGGCTTCCCCTACTTCCCTTGTTGAATAACAGCCATCCCAGTCATCCTGTGGGCCTCTGCCTGCTCACCTGCCTTCTCCAGGGGACAATCTGTGTGTCCCCGGTACATCCAGCTCTGCACTCTCCACAGAATCCCAGAAGGTATGAGCACAGCCAGGGTTCAAGACCTGAGGAGAAAGACCTGGCTTCAGACTCAACTCCTCATCCTGACCTCTTCTTCATCCCCAGTGAGCCCCTAGGGCTCTCAGGGCCCATCTCTTTCCTGCCTGTACAGTAGGAAGGAACCTGCTCCTTAGGGACATCATGCACCTGGGGTATAANCACATGTCTGTAGTGCCTTTCTTTTCCTTTTTTTCACCTAACTGTGTCTACTTTTGTTGTCATGTAGCCTGTTGTCACCTCATGGGGCAACAGAGACACAGAGATGTGACTGTGTGTGCTCAGGCTTGCCAGTGCTCTCTTTTCCAGGATGAAGTTCAGAAAAGTGTTCTCAGACACAGGGAATGAGGAGGCTGTCAGCTGTAGAGAGGGTGACTCCAGCCTTGGTATATGGAGACAGTTTTTTAGTCAACTTGGTCATATGTCTTTGAATACTCATGTGCACAGAAAGCTAAGACATGGGTAGTCATTGCTGTCGTCCCCCTGAGTGCCACCCCTCCCTCTTTCACACTCCTGGAGTTTCATAGGATTTTATAAACATTAGAGATCCTTAGTTGTAAATGTGAAAACTAAGATAGTCTGTGATGGCCTTCAG
>NW_028090196.1:0-859 GCF_014824575.4 Sturnira hondurensis
CTAATGAAGGCGGGGAATAGAACAACTGTAATGGTATAATCAATAAAATATATAAAAAAATAAAAAAAAGAAAATGGACATCACATGGAGGGCTTTCAATAGGGGAGGAGGGAAGGAATAGGAGGGAAAAGGTACAGGGAAGAAGAAGCATATCTGGGAATAAACCTAACCAAGGAGGTAAAAGACCTGTATGCAGAAAACTACACAACACTGAAGAAAGAAATCAAGGAAGACACAAAAAAGTGGAAACATATACCATGCTCATGGGCTGGAAGAATTAGCATCATCAAAATGTCCATACTACCCAAAGCAATTTACAGATTCAATGCAATACCTATTAAAGTACCAATGGCATATTTCACAGACGTAGAACAAACACTTCAAAAATTTATATGGAACCATAAAAGACCCCGAATAGCAGCTGCAATTTTGAGAAAGAAGAACAAAGTAGGAGGGATCACAATACCTGATATCAAACTGTATTACAAGGCCACTGTAATCAAAACAGCCTGGTACTGTCATAAAAACAGGCACATAGACCAATGGAATACAACAGAGAGCCCCAAAATAAACCCAACTCTCTCCAGTCAATTAATATTCGACAAAGGGGGCAGTAACATAAAATGAAGTAAAGATAGCCTCTTCAACAAATGGTGTTGGGAGAACTGGACGGCTACATGCAAAAAAAAATGACACTCAAGCACCAACTTACACCATACACCAAAATAAATTCAAGGTGGGCAAGAGACTTGGATAAGGTGGATATAAGCCGTGAGACCATTAAAGCCCTAGAGGAGAACATTGGCGGGAAAATCTAGATATTCCATGCAGCAAGATTTTTACTGATACATCTTCTAGA
>NW_028090197.1:0-780 GCF_014824575.4 Sturnira hondurensis
CTCTGGAGCAGCCAATCAGCGTCCTTTCCGCGGTTTAAAATCCTTGGTAGGGTAAGCGGAATTCCTTTCGTGCAGACTGTCAAGATGCAAGATGGTTTTCTTCATGAGGTCTGGAACTCTGCTCTGGCTGCTGTCTAGGAGCCTGGCCGAGTCGGGAGGGCACGGCCTCTGCGGGGCCGGAGCGAGGGGACAGGGTGGCGGTGGGGGTGGGGGCGCCGAACCCGGGGCGGCGCATCTCCAGCCGTCCCCGCCCAGACCCCAGACCCCCGACTCTCCCGCCTCCGCCCCCTCCTCCTCCCCCAACCACCGCCCCCCTTTCCGTCTCCTGGGCCCCCTGCCCTAACCGGAATGACCGCAGACCCAGGACGCGCGTCCTCCCCGCCCCCAGGCTCCACAGCCTGAGAATCCTCACCAGCTCCGTGTCCGAACCCGGCACCTGGAGGTCCCGGTTCTTCGGCGTCGGCTACGTGGACGACACAGAGGTCGCGCGTTTCGACAGCGACACTGCGGGTCAGAGGCTGAAGCTGCCCTTAAAGATCTTCGATGACCCAGTGAGTGTCAACCTCACACGGAAAATCGAGCAACACGAGCGGAGGAGCAGAGCGAACCTGTACAAGCTGCGCGGCCGCGACGACCAGAGCGAGGACGGTGAGCCTCGTGCGCCCGGGTCCGCGCGCCACCCCCGTCCCCACGGACTCGCTGGGGTCGCCCCAGGACTGGGGGGCCGAGGGCTCCCATCGTCAGGGGACCCCGCGGGGACTGTGCCCGGTTTCATTTTCA
>NW_028090198.1:0-1947 GCF_014824575.4 Sturnira hondurensis
CTTTCTTGTAGATACGGGAGCCACATACTCAGTGTTAAACACAAAGTTGACTAGAAAAAGCTCAAATGAAGTAACGGTTACTGGTGTGTCTGGCCAGGTACAGAAACAGACATTCCTACAACCTTTGGAATGTGAGCTTGGGGGTCAGAAGCTCACACATAGTTTTCTGTATATGCCTGATTGTCCCATTCCGTTATTGGGCCGAGATTTGTTGTGTAATCTGCATGCACAAATAATCTTTTCCTCTAAGCGACAGCAGCTCTGTGTGGAAGTCCCGCTGGAAAATGCCCTCCAGTTGCAGGCTTTCCTGACCTGTCCTGGAGGCCCTGTAGGTGAACCCTTCCCACCTGAGATCTGCGAGCAGGTTGATCAAACTGTTTGGGCAGACGGGATTCCAGGTAAAGCAGTTAACGTGCAACCCGTAAAAGATATATCTGAAAGAAGGGGCATGGGTCCCACGAAAGAAGCAGTATCCCCTCAAAAAGGAGGCTTTAGAGGGGATCCAGCCAGTGTTGCAAAAGTTTTTAAAATCAGGATTAATTCAGCCTTGTGGGTCACCATACAACACTCCCATTTTGCCAGTCAAAAAGCCACACTCAGATGAGTACCGGTTTGTACAGGATCTCAGGGCAATCAATGACATTGTCCAGGACATTCACCCTACTGTGCCTAACCCTTACACACTGTTGACTATGGTGCCTGGGGATAGCAAATGGTTTTCAGTCCTGGACTTAAAGGATGCCTTTTTCTGCATCCCAATAGATGAGCAGGCTCAGCAACTGTTTGCCTTTGAGTGGCAGAACCCAGAGACTAAAGCCACGCTCCAATATTGCTGGACTGTGCTGCCACAAGGATTTAAGAACTCCCCGACCATATTCGGGGAAGTGCTGGCAAAAGACTTAAGGGATATTCAGTTGAGATCAGGAGTTCTTTTATAATATGTGGATGACCTATTAATAGCCAGCAGTAATTATGAGGACTGTTTGCACAACACCATCACGGTTCTAAATCATTTGGCAAAGAAAGGATATAAAGTGTCCCCTCACAAGGCCCAAATTTGCAAGCAGGAGGTGGCATATCTGGGATTTCAACTGAAACAGGGTACCAGGAGTCTGATGGCAGACAGAACGCAAGCCATTGCTACGCTAAAAATTCCAGAAAATCGAAGGCAGCTTCGTGGGTTCTTAGGAATTACAGGGTTTTGTCGGATTTGGATTCCAAACTTTGGACTCATAGCAAGGCCACTGTATAATTCCCTAAAAGGACTGGACTCTGAACCCCTAGAATGGACAGGGGATTGTCAAGTAGCATTTAATATTCTGAAGGAGAAACTGGCTTCAGCCCCTGCATTAGGACTGCCAGACTTACAGAAGCCTTTCAAATTGTACATTCATGAAAGGCAGGGGATAGGACTGGGGGTGCTGACCCAGACCTTGGGAAATGTCCCCCGACCCATAGCCTATCTCTCAAAAAAACTGGATGACACAACACAAGGATGGCCACCGTGCCTCCGAGCAGTAGCAGCCACCTGTGACATCTTACAGGAAGCTGAGAAGTTCACCTTGGGACAACCTACTACAGTGTTGGTGCCACATCAGGTTCTGACCCTGCTAGAACAGAGAGGAGGATATTGGCTGACAGCAGGGTGTATGGGAAAATACCAGGCCATTTTGCTGGACAATCCTAATGTTACTTTGCAGACCACCACCACCCTGAACCCAGCCACCCTACTCCCAGATATGGAGGGAGACCCTGCCCTTGAACATGAATGCTTGGAAATAATTGACCAAGTTTATTCTAGCAGGCCAGATCTGGCAGACCAGCCGCTGGCGTCACCAGACTGGGAGCTGTATACGGACGGGAGCAGCTTCATGGACAATGGCTGTCGACGAGCTGGGTATGCGGTGGCCACTGCGGACAAGGTAATAGAAGCCCAAGCTCTTACGC
>NW_028090199.1:0-995 GCF_014824575.4 Sturnira hondurensis
ATATCCTTCAGGGTCCACAGGAGCAAACTCCTTCTGCAATGAGTGAGGACTGGCAGAAGAATCCAGGCCATGGTGGGGAAGCCCCAGAGCTCTGCTAGCTGAGGCCTAATTGTTGACATTGAGACTGTCCCTGCCTAGGCCTCTCCTATCCTATGCCCAGGGACAACTGTAGGCACATTTTTTTTTAAGAAAATTAATTTTCGTTATGTGATTGTCCACCTACCTTGTCCTGTGTATCTGGCCTGGACAAGGACTACATGAGAGGAGGAGGGCGAGATAGGAGACATGTGTGTGAGTCAGAGCTGAGTGCTCATGTGGCTCCTGGGGACCAGGTACCAGACAGTCACAACTCACTGAGGACACTGCCTGCCCAAGTGTGCAAGGGCCAGTAGAGCCTTTTCCCACCTTGTCAGGCCCAGAGCCCTGACTCTGAGGTCCAGTTCACCAGCGCCCCCTTCTGGTCTCAGAAGGCACATCCTCCAGCTCATCCCAACCCTTCAGCTCCCCTGGGAGAGCTTTGTGGTTCAAAGTTGGGTCTTTCTGATGTCACCACTCAGGACAGTGGAATGACCAGGTTCCCACTGTGACTCTGGGTTGAGCCATTAATTATTTGAGGTTACTAATGGCCTCCATAGAGTTAAATGAAACACTGTGTTCCCAGGTGTTAAAGAATTACATGATAGTTGAGTTTCCCTCTGTTTGGACCCTTGGCTTGTTGCTGGTACATGACCACTTGGAGTCACTTTTGAGGTTTAAAGTTCCTCAGGGATCCCCGGTAGTTCATAGCTGGTCATAATTCTATTTGGGTGATTTTTTCAGGTTGAGACATTCAGTGGTGGTTCTTGCTGTTGTCGTCATGGTTTCCTGTTGGGTTCCCAGCCCCAGGCACAGGCCTTGGCCCTCTATTCCTGCCTTTGCCATGAGAGAGCAGCCCTGTGAGGAACACACGCCTTGTGTTCTTGGTTCCTCCTGCTGGTTCTCATTTACCACTAACT
>NW_028090200.1:0-509 GCF_014824575.4 Sturnira hondurensis
GCCTGGTACTGGCACAAAACCAGGCACATAGACCAATGGAATAGAACAGAGAACCCAGAAATAAACCCAACTCTCTACAATCACTAATATTTGACAAAGGGGGCAATAACATAAAATGGAGTAAAGACGGCCTTTTCAACAAATGGTGTTGGGAGAACTGGACAGCTACATGCAAAAAAATGAAACTTGAGCACCAACTTACACCATACACCAAAATAAATTCAAGGTGGATAAAATCTATTGTTTTCTTACTCTTGTCCTTTTTTTTAGGAAAACATGTCTGATAGATTAAAAGATTATCATTTCCAAAAATAGTAACATTTCACCAGAGGATAAAGCCTATATTAAAATGCTGAGGGAAATAAAATATAAGCAGTGGAGAGTGGCATTTTGTGGAAAGTACAGGAGCTGAGCTACTTTCTGGGTCAAAGTTTGGGGAAGCTCATTTACACATATCTGGATTACTGATGTATAACTTGATGTTCATGTACATGTAGAAAGTCATTTGA
>NW_028090201.1:0-926 GCF_014824575.4 Sturnira hondurensis
GGGGGGGAATAGAACAACTGTAATGGTATAATCAATAAAATATATTTAAAAATAAATAAATATATATTTTAAAATAACTTTCATTTTAAAGTAACTGTAGATTTACAGGGATTGTAAGGATAGTACAAAGAGATTTTCTGTAACCTTCTTACTGTTTCCCAAAATGGCTATATCTTACATAACTATAAGGTGGTATCAAAATTAGAAAATTGACATTGATACAATGTGTATGTATAGTTCTGTGTCATTTCATCACCACATTGCAATTAATATATGGAACTATTCCATCACTGCAAAAATCTCCTTTGGCTACCTCTTTCTAGCCACGCACTCTCTCCACTCCATCATTCTTAACTTTTGGCTACAGCTATTTTCCATCTCTATAATTTTTTCATTTCAAGAATGTTATATAAATGGAATCACAGTGTGACCTTTTGAGATTGGCTCTTTTCCCCACTCAGTATAATGCTCTCAAGATCCATCCAAGTTGTGTGTATCAATAGTTGATTCCATTTTATTGCCAAATAGTATTTCATAACACAGATGTACAATTTTTTATCCTTCATCTATTTTTATCTTTATTAAGACTTGCTATCCTAAAATCCATTTTGTTGTATTAATTTGGCTATGTTAACTTCCTTTTGGCTCGTGCTTGCTAGGTATATTTTTCTATCCTTTTACTTTCAAAGTATGTATATGCTTATTCATATATATACATGTATATGTACATAGCTGAATTTTAAAAATCTGACAGTCTTTTATTTTATTTTATTTTATTATTTATTTCTTTCTTTAATATAGTTTTTATTTAATTCTTGTTCAAGTACAGGTTTCTGTCTTATGTTCCCAACCCTGCCCACCCCCCGCCCCATGATCCCCACCTCCCTCCCATTTCCACCCCCCACCCTTAGTTATTGTCCATGTGT
>NW_028090202.1:0-806 GCF_014824575.4 Sturnira hondurensis
CAGTAGTAAGGACTCCATTTCCTTGCCCTGAAACTTTATAAAAACTGAATCCTTGTGTCTGGTTGTTGTGTAGCCTGGTGTTCCAGGACCAGATGACCCTGCCTAGAAAAGTCCCTTGTAGAGCAGTAGCATTCTCTGGCTGGTTTGCCTGCAAGGGTGCCTTTCCACTGAGTAAGAGTAGAGTTGCAGTGTTATTCATAGTGGCTGAGTCCTGTTGGAGGTGGCAGAGGGCCAGCTTTCAGTGACCTCAGGCCAGTAGAAGGGAGTGGGAAGAGCACACTGACTTCCTACAGTTTCAGGTGTTTATCCAAGCCCCTCCACAAACACCTTCTCTTATCTCAAGAATGGCCCCTTGATGGGAGTTTGCCTGAAGGTTTAGGACCTGTGTGAGGGAAATGGCTGGAGAAAAGCTTTCTTGTTGATGGCAGGTACCTTCCAGGCTNCTTCAAGTTTGTGCATTTGGTGCCACATGGACAGCTGCTAAGGGAAAGAACAGTAAGGCTATTTTAATGTGGAAGAAAGGAAAGAATTCAGAGAATAATCAGACTTTTTTTTTCGGAGAGTTCTTAGGTGCCCTGAATGGATGGGACAGGCGTCAAGAACTATGACAATTTCCCCCCCAGCACTTGCCAGCCTTATTACGGACTTATTATTTTTTGCTCATAAAATGGAAAGCAAACATAAGCCCTTTGGTTGCACATTGTAATCCACCTGCATTTACTATTTCCATCAAACTTAAGCCATTTCATTGCAAATTATAGTCTACCTGGGTTTCATATTTTCATCCTTTTTCAACTTCTATCCAG
>NW_028090203.1:0-1644 GCF_014824575.4 Sturnira hondurensis
ATGCTTTGCCAAGAGTGCTCCTTAGGTTGTGGGACTGGAAAGCCAGGCTCACTGTGTTCACCCGGAAGGACTAAGATTCAGGGATGTGTACAGAGGTTGAGACTCGCCCTACCTCGGGGCCCCAGTATTAGGGACTCTGGGCTAGATGCACCTGCAGGGGGCGCTTTCTTCACTTCTTTGTCACAACCCGCACCAGCACAGAGAAGATCTGGGAAGAGAAAGGAAGAGAAAGCCACTGGGTGTCAGGCCTGCGAGGAATACCCTAATGCGGGAGAGCAACTACTGAGTTTTCCAACCCCAGAGTTTGTTTTTAAAAATTCAGCTACTTAAGAGTAAAAAGTCAAGGCCGGTTTTTTTCATGAGAGAGGATTGTAAATAAGTTCCATTAACCAGTGTACATACAAATGTTTATGAGCCAGTAAGTTCTAAAAGACAACAAAAAAAGCTACATGGGTCCTATGTGGACATGTAAATACATCCACTCCCGGTCAGAGATGGTACAAGAGCAAGTCATACATTCTTAACAGCGAGGGTTGGCGTGGAAATCAGGTACTGAGTAGCAGGGAGGCTGACAGGCGGGACTGCGGTCGACATTATCCCTAAAAGGAGAAGACGAAGGAAACAAGCACGATTCTGATGGCTCTGGACACACTTCGGCCTCTCAGAACTTCATCCAAAACACAGAAAACGGACCCAGACACCCCCTCTGCTCCCTGTCATTGCTGAAGAGAGTTTCAGGAATGACCGAATTCCTCCTCAGGGACAGGTGGGGGTGGGGGGGGTGTAGAAAGCCAGCTCAGAGTGGGGCGGGCTAACTAAGGAGGGGGCGGGGCTAAGTCCACAAGCAAGTGGCCTGTGAGGTTCTTGGTGCCAAGTCTGTGACGCTGCTGTGGACATGAGGGGACAGCAGGCCGCTCCACTGTGGCTTCTGCTGGTTAGAAATGCAACAGTCACATGTGCAGCACTTCAGTGATTTAAAACACAGAACTCCACCCTCCTTCCCCCCATCCATCTGCAGGAAAGGAGGAATTCAGTAGGCCTTCATTTAAGGTTTCTGAAGTGCTACTGAAATTCTATCACATGTGACACCTAACAGACAGCCCGATGGTCAGGATCATCCGGGGACCCTGCACTGCACAGTGGAAGCCAACCTAAACTGAAATGAGCTGGACTTCTGCTGCCGGCCCCGCCTCTCCACACCAATGGCCACCTGTTTGTGTCCCCACGGTGGTCCCCCACCTCCCCTCAATGACAGCACTGGCAGCAGCAGGGTGTGGTTTTGTGGGGACTACTGGTTTTGCCCTTTGCTTCCAGAATCACACAGACTGTGACAAACTGCACATTGAACATGGTCAGTCCTGAGTTGGGG
This sequence comes from Sturnira hondurensis, assembly GCF_014824575.4. Classification (NCBI taxonomy): domain Eukaryota; kingdom Metazoa; phylum Chordata; class Mammalia; order Chiroptera; family Phyllostomidae; genus Sturnira; species Sturnira hondurensis. The sequence goes on from NW_028090203.1 coordinate 1,370, forward strand.
AAAGCCCGGGGAGCAGGCCGAGTTCATTAGGACTCTTCTCTCCTTTGCGTGGCGTCATACGTGGTCTCTAGCTTGCCCTTCTTCCTTGGCAGGACTTCCTGTCTCTTGTTGATTGGTGACCCCTTCTAACGTCTTCTTGGCCATCGCTTTACTGGCCTCTTCCTGAGGAAGAAATAAGTGAAATGTTTGAGTACTTCCTGGCCTCACCGACTGTCTGTCAAGGCTGACACGAGAGGGCGGTGCAAGGACTTCATTTCAGTTTCCTGACTGGGTTG
>NW_028090204.1:0-2815 GCF_014824575.4 Sturnira hondurensis
TGGAGGCAAACCTCAGAGGCAAGACCTGGGAACTGCAAAGCAGTGACAGCAGGGGACTCAGTGGAGGCTGCTAGGTCCTTGTGACCTGAGGCAGGACCTGGATCTTGGCACCAGGTGGTCACAGGGAGTGAGTCACACTCTGAGAGAAAAAGGACCCTGAGGGAGGCAATTTTCTGCCCTGTGGGAACTTCCCAGTGAGGGCACAGCCGTGGTTATCTGGGCTACAGCAGGGGTGCTGGGTGTACAGTCACTGGTTGGCCCCATTCAGAGTCCTGGGCCTGGGGAGCTCAGCTGACCTGGGAGGTTCTAGGGATGAATTCCTAGTTAATCCAAGGACCAGCCCAAAAACCATGGTGTAGAAATTGAAGGGCCGTTACTTGTGGACACAGGACTCCAGCCGGCTGTGGTTTTGTCAGTTGGTTCTCCAGGAAGCTGCACAGCAGCACCGACTCAGCAGGCAGCCTGGTCCTGCCGCCCAGAATCCACTCCTGACCCACCCCCTGCACAGCTGCCTGAGGCTGGGAGGATGGACCAGTTGGACATCTAAAAAATGGGACCTGGGCCAAAGCTGCCCTTGACTTTCTCTGCAGTCCTCTCAGGGCCTGAGGGGAGGGTGACTCACACTGAGGTTTTGGTCTCACTTCCCCATGTGTCTGTGTCACTGTGAGTTTTACTACTGCTATCCCACACCTGACAGTAATAGTCAGCCTCGTCCTGGGCCTGGGCCCTGCTAACGGTCAGGGTGGCCCTGTTCCCTGAGTTGGCACCTGAGAATCTGTCAGGGATCCCTGAGGGCCGGTTGCTATCACTATAGATGACCAGCACAGGGGCCTGGCTGGGCTTCTGCTGGTACCAGTAAACATTTTTACTTCCAATGTTGTTTCCCCCACAGGTAATCCTGGCTGTCTGTCCCAGTTGAACCGACGCCGAGGACGGTTGTGTCAGCTCATAGGAGGCCACAGAACCTGAAGAGAGGAAAGGAGAGGTGGGCTTAGAAATGAGGTACCTTTACCCAGGAGACCCCAGCCTACCTGTGCTCTGGGCCATCAGTCTCAGCCCATGTGTCCCACAGATTCACCTGACCCATACAGTCTGTGAAGAAATGAGGACCCTCCTGTCCCTTTCTCCTGGGAGGTGCAGCCCCTCAGGCTCACTCAGAACAGTGAGCACAGTGAAGCGTACAGGACCACCATTCCCTAATCCTGCTGCAGACCCAGGGGCATTGGTCCCCCAGGCAGTGCCCTGCTGAGCTCAGAGTCAGGGTCAGGCTTGTCCAGATCCCTAGGATGAGGATGGGTGGGGGCCAGGGGCAGCACCTGTGCAGTGAGCGAGGAGGCCCAGGAGGAGAGGGATCCAGGCCATGGTGCAGGTGCCCCACTTCTGCTCCCTGAGGCCCCAGGCTGGGCACCTTTCCTTCCAGACCTCTCTTATCCCCTTGCTGGAGGGAGAGCTGCTAGGTATGCAAATCAGCTGGGGCTCAGGGGTGCTGCCTGAGGAGCTGGGTGGTTCTTTATGGGGTTCAGCCTGAGAGACTCAAGGAGGGTGGGGCAGTCCCTGAAGACTGGACCTCATCCCTAGGGGATCCTGATTTATCTCATGGTGCCACAGTGAGGGGCTTAAATGTCTGTTCCAGACTGTCTCTGGCCTCCCTCCTGGTCTCACCTGGCCCCAGCAGACCTCAGAGGTGACATCTGTCTGCATGTTTTGAACCCACTATAGAGTGTTAACTGTATTAGTGATGATATGAGCCTGAGGACTGAGCAGGGTCCGACCCCAGTGACAGTGTGTGAGCATCAGAGCCTGAATGACATTCCCCCCTTGCTCAGGGCACAAGGAGAACTGGGGATGCTTTTTGACTTGGTTCCAGCTTCTGGGACAGGTCATAGATGCTGTGCCCCAGTGTCCCCTTGTGTCCTAGAGCCAAGGTCAGCCCCAAGGCTAGAAGAGGTGTGACAGACACAGAGTGTGAGGACAAATGGGGTGGGCTGGACAGGAATGAATTACCCGGACCTCTGATGTAAGAACAGGCCAATTTGACAAGAACCAAATCCGAGAGACTCAGAGTCAGAATGTTCCATCATCCATGTCAAAGATGATACTGTAGAAAACTTACTACTCCTTTTAAAGATGGGACCTGGATGTTCATATTTTCCCTGGCTTACCACAACTAAATATTTTAATTATCAATAAAGGGATAGATCATTCCAAAACATAAATTACAACACAACCCCTGCCTGGTAGATTTCTGATTGCCCAGGCCCTCCCAGTCTCCAAGTGGCTTTACCAGTGGTCTCTGCTGCCCCCTGGTGGCCTCCCCACAGTGGCTGCAGGGGGAGCAGGTGTGTGCTCTGTGCAGGTGTAGAGTCTGAACCCACTGCTCAGGTGGGAACTTCCTGATCCAAGGACTGAGGCTCCCAGGAGGTGGATTGCTGTTCTCTCCATAACCACTGCCGGCCTAAAACAAGGCACAGGTGGCTCAGATCACCCATAAAAGTACAGAAAGGCTCACTGGGAGGGGGAGAGGGCAGGCCCACCTGAAGCATCTCTGACATGTCCCTGGAGTAGTGATTTGATTCTGGCACTTGCATGGGAAACAAAGGACACAGGGACAGCCTCTCACTGATGCCACCGCTAGTGCAAGTCGAAAATAGGGCGCTGGTGGCAATTACCCCACAGACTGAGACAGGAGACACTCACCCAGCAAACAGTGGTTCAGCCCCACTGTGTCTGCCAGACACTTCGTCCTGGGGGAGATGTGTGCACGGGACCAGCCATGCCTCTCACATGCCAGTGTGCACATGGGGACACACAGTGG
>NW_028090205.1:0-2008 GCF_014824575.4 Sturnira hondurensis
CCTTGGTTTTTGGAGTTCCATGCAGTTTTATTTTCTGGCACTTCTGGTTGTTAATTAATTAATTATTAATTTTAGATTGGTTGTTATCCTCCGTTTGCTTGTGCAAGAAAGTGAAGGGTTTCTACCTATGCTTCCATCTTGGCCAGAACTCCTGTTCCTCTAGTCTTAAAGCTCCAAACTGGTATGCCTTTCTTCCCACCTGTCAGAATTCTACTTTGGTTGTTTTTTTGTATTACTTCCAGCATTTATATTATCATTGTGATTAGCAAGAAGGAACAGGAAAAGACAAATTGATGCCATTCTGTCTAGAAAGGAAGCCATCAATTACCTTCTAAAGATATTTAAATTGGAGATCGAGGAAGATGGCAGTGGAGTAGGACAAAGGATTTCGCTTCTCTCCACGCACTGGAGAAGGACCTGGCTGATCTGCGGAAGAGCACAGCAGATGCCAAACTGGGACCCATCATATAAGAAGGCAGGACTCCAGAGACTGTAGCAGACACTGAATGACCAGAGGCTGAGGAGAAGAGACGACTGCAGATCAATAAGGTACGAGGGAGCAGCACAGAGGCGGTGGCGGGGCCCCCTGCCAGGCCAAGCCAGGGCCCTGGCCGGCACCCAGGTCTCTGAGAGCTGAGGGTGGGCAACACCGTCTCTGGGAGAGAACTGGTCACCGGCACCACCCCTGTCTGGCAGGGTGCAGATTGGAAAACACCATAAGAGATCGGTCTGCCAGTAGTGGCAGAGAGAAGAGTGAGCATTCAGAAGCAAACCAGAAAGTTCCGATAACCCGTGGAGTCAGGTTGCTGGCTTGGGAGAACTGAGAGTTGCCAGAGCACTCCCTGCTTCGAGGGGCCCGTGCCTGCCTGCGAGCAGTCCCGGGGAATCTCAGGCTGCTGTCAGGGCCTCCAGAAGTGGGTCAGTTAAGAGCTCCATCCCTACTCAGCCGGCACAGACCAGATCCATCCCTGCTCGCCCGGCGGAGACTAGGAGACACTGTGAGTCAAGCATTGATCCTCGGCTTGACCGGCTGCAAGTCGAGTGTGCCTTCCCGGTCCCCGAGTGGCCCGCGCCATCTACAGCGCCTGCTCCTTCAGCCGCGCACGCCTTCCCCCCCCCCCCGGCTTCATTGGCCTTGGGTCTCGCGCGCCTTCCCGGCCCCCGAGGGGCCCCGAGCAGGCCATCTACTCGGGGAACTGCCAGTCGCCCGTGCTTTTCTGGTGGAACGGGGTCTGCGCCAACCCTCGGCTTGGGGAATTGAGAGTTGCCCAGGTGATCCCTGTGGCACAGGACCTGAACTGGCTGGCGAATAAATTCCGGGAGTCTCTGGCTGCTGGCTGGGCCCCTGGAAGAGAGCCAGTCGCCAGCTTCACCCCTACTCAGTCGGCGCAGACAGGGAAACACAGGGAGTCAGGCTGTTGCTGTTGGTTTGGGAGAATTGTGAGTTGCCCTGTGTATTCAGCCACAACACAGGGAAAGGTCCACACCCAAGCCTAGGAGAACAAGAAAGCCAGGCTGGGAGCGTGCACCCTCATGTCAGACCAGGGCTGGGAAGCCTGGGAGAAAATCTGCTCTCAGTAGGGCACAGGTGAGAGGCACCAGTCTGGATCTTGGGGGGTACTGGCAAGACCAGTTGAATGGACCAAGGCACAAGAAGAGCCACAATAACAGCCCCTCAGATGGCTGCAGTTAGTGAGACCAGATGGTTTGACTCACTGGACACCAACCGGAGGAGTAGTGGGAGCAGAGAAGACCAAGATACCTACAGGAGACTGCACCACTGAATTGCACAGGTATCCTCCACAGAAGTTCACGCCATAAACTCAGGGTACCAGAACAGATCAATCTAAGAAGCTGAGTCTAACAAGAAGAGCAGCACAATCAATGGGGAGACAAAGAAACTATCCCCAAATGAAAGAAAAGGAGGAAGCCTAAGAAAGACTGTTAGATGAAATGGAGGCAAGCCAACTATCAGATGTGGAATTCAAAGCACTGGTTATCAGGAAAT
>NW_028090206.1:0-659 GCF_014824575.4 Sturnira hondurensis
GGGGAAGCTACCAATGCCTTTAGTCTAAAAAATCACATCAAGGACGTCTGAATTCCCCTCGGTTCTACTGCTACACGTGTGCACCTAAGAAGACAAGGCAGCAGCACAGGTGGCTAAGTTCCAGGCTAACACTTGTACAATTGAGGATTGTACTCTAAGAAATTTAATGACCTATTTGAAAAAGTTTCTTAGTATAGTTGTCAGGGCTTAAGAAGCAATCAGAGCCTGAAGCAACTTGATATAGGAACTTGACATGGATAGGAAAAGAGAAGAAGTAAAGTACCTACATCGGAGGGAAATTCACAAGAGTGTTCTGCCATCTGAGCAACAGTCAACTTTGTCTTGATAGTAAAAATTAAGCAATGTTTTTTTTGTGTGTGTGTTTGTGTGTTTGGTGGGGGTGGGTGGTCATCATTGTCACTCTCTACTTGTGTTATATGCTCAAGCAGTAGAAACAAAGCCAGCTAATCCATGCCCTCACCCACTTACACTGAACTTGTAGTAAACTGTCCTGTTTAGAAGATGGGGACCTTAGGAAATAGCCTCTTGACCTGCAGAATGGCAGGAGAAATTCTGCAGGTCAGTGTATGAATGAAGATGATTAAATGGTATTTGATAAAACTCAAAGAGAGATTTCAGTACCTTAAATATAAATGCTT
>NW_028090207.1:0-1650 GCF_014824575.4 Sturnira hondurensis
GGAGTAATCCCTGGAATACAAGTAGAATGAAGTGCGGGCCCAGCATCTGGGGCCCCAGAGGAGGCTGTTCCACCCTCTGGGGGATGGCGGGAGCCCAGCAGCAGCATGTGGGAGACAGGCCTGGGTGTGCCGAGAACACGGACAGGCAGTGGGAGCAGCTGTGCCTGTGTGCAAAACAGAACGATGCAGACAAGCCTGGGGGCAGCAGAGCTAACTACAGTAGGCCTAAGCAGGAAGAGCTGCATGGCCATGAAGGCCAGACCTTGGGGAGCCACTGCCGAGTGACACGTGGGCCTGGCCCAGCCCTGACCTCACAGACAGGAGCACTGTATCCCAGAGGGTAGGGTCTGGCCCCTGACACAGGACTCGCCATGCAGAGCAGGGTCTGTCTTCTGCTCAGTCTAATGTGTCAACTACCAAGGCCATGGAAACTCACGCCACTGGCAGGGACGGCTGCCAGGTAAGTTTTCATGGAAGCCTGAGATTCACCACTGTTTCTGAGGGTCCCTCAGGCTGTGGCACAGTGTACTCTGTGTCTTGGTGACATGGAGACAGAACTCAGGAAGAGCTCCCGAGGGTGCAGTGCACAGGGCCATCGTTGTTCAGCATTAAAGAGAAATACGCAGTGCTTCCCAGGCCAGGGGATGATGAAAGGCACCTACAAACCCGAACCGCAGGAACGAAGCTAAGGCCAGGATGGGAACTAAGAGCGCAGCTTCTCATGAACAAAGGCGGGAGTCCAACGAGTGGAGTCAGGAAGGCAGTCAGGAAGGGTCTCAGCACCAGATCTCCAAAGACAAGGGCTGACAGAGGACAGGAGCTGGTGGGGGACTCACCTGGAGAACGCAGAACCAAGCGCAGGACAGAGTCAGAATGTGCCTGCCGACCACCCGCTGAGAATGTACCACCTTCCTGCCTTCTTGCTGTGACCACGGCCTGAGCCTTGCTCCCCGGGGGCTGGAGACAGAGCTCTAGACAAGGCATGATGGGCCCATTCCCCAGGCCAGTGTCTGGTTTACACAGGGGCACGTGGTTGTTTCTGAGAAGGGAACAGGGACTTTCAGGAAATGCTTTTCATTCAGGGAAGAAATATGCTGCCTTTGCTGATGTGGGAGTGTGGCTGTGATGGCTGGAACCAAGGCAGTCACCTTGCAGTCATGGTGGAGACAGCAGTGAAGCGTGGCTGTGGCAGAGCACAAACGTACAGAACAGCTGGGCCCTTGAAACGGTTCCGACACTGAAGTAACCGACCCTGGAGTGGCTCTATTAACTTGTCAGGTACTATCACCTCCTCAGGCTTTAAGTCATGTCCTGTGTCCCACGGCCACATGCTGCCGAACCAACACACCTGCAAAGCCGCTCAAGATGACACCAGCAGGGTCTCCCTCTCTCTGGCTGGGAATTCCAGCCTCGGCTTTGAATAGGAACCCCCAGCTGGGGTTCACTTCTCGTTCCTGGACAGTCTTTCTTGTGGCTCAGTCTCCCGTCACCTCTCTCCTATATAACGCCCTTGTAGGAGGGAGCTATTAAAGCACCTGCCTGTCCCCACCCCAAGGTTATGAGGACAAAATGACACGATAGCCCTAAAGAGGGGGGATAATGTCTAGAGCTCTCATCTGCTTTCAGGGGTAAGGATGTGAGGGACAGGGC
>NW_028090208.1:0-664 GCF_014824575.4 Sturnira hondurensis
AGGCCTCGGGGCAGATGGGGTCTCCTCCCGGCCCAGAGTAGGGCCAGGAAGCACACGAAGGGGCATCCTCAGGGCTGAGGGAGTGGGCCAGGGCCAGGTCTCCCACGTGTGGACTCCCCCTCGTGACTCCCACTGGCGTTGGGCTCAAAGAGAGCAGGGGACCACCTGAGCTGCCAGCACGCCAGGGCCAGAGGACTGGCACCTGGGCCTAGGCTCCTTTGGTGCCCCTGCGGCCATGGGAGAGGACTGACCATGGCCTGCCCTCGTGCCCTCAACCCAAGGCGGTGTGCTGGGACCGGCAGAGGAGCCCTGGAAGGGGCTGGCGGAAAATAGGCACCTCCGCCAGTGTGGGCCCCCAGCTTCAGAACAGGCAAAAGGAGGCTTAACTCGGTACTCGAGGCCCTGCCTGTGGAAGCACTTCCCCTACCGGCCCCACTCAGAGCCGTGGGAGCTGGGGTCAGGAGGGCAGCCACCCTCTCTTCCGAAACAGCCAGGCACCTACAGTCCTCGAGTGTTAGGGAAGCCCCTCGAAAGGACCTGACTCAGGAGGTCTAGGTGAGATCCCAGGCCGGAGACAGTGGTGCTGGGTGCAGACCCCAGCCCTCCTGCTCGCTTCCCGTGTGACTTTGGGTCCATCACTCCCTGTCACTGGTCTGCTGGTCTG
>NW_028090209.1:0-770 GCF_014824575.4 Sturnira hondurensis
GCATGCAAGGGTCGGACCCAGTAGGGCCTGCTGACCCAGGGGACTCAGCAGGCGGAGAATGGACAGGAGTGAAGGAGGACCCTGCTTGCTCTCTGCCTTGAGGGATGCAGTGGATGGGGGTGCCACTGACTGCCCTGTGAGAGGTAGATTTGGAGGGCAAGCCACTGGCCAGGGTGATGAGTGCAATTTTCAACACCCGGAGTTTGAAGTGCCTCAGGGGTATGAACATAGATGTGATTGAAAAGAAGTTGAATATATATATATGTGGAGGGGGGATGCTAGACAGATAAATAGGTATTTGGTCATAAAAAAGGAAAAGAAGGAACAAAGAATAGAAGGTGCGTCAAAGAGAACCGTGTCTGTCCCTAATGATAATCCTGCTTCATGGGACAAAATCTGCCTCACAGCCCCTCCCCCTGGAGACGAACGTTCTGGAGTGGAGGACAGTTCCTTGGTGGGAATCTTTCCCAAATNNAAAATCCCCCCCCCCCCCCCCCCCCCCCCGTAGAGTGGATTAGTGTTCCCTGCTTGTCACAGTGACAAGGAGTCTCCGTGGGTGGGTGACTGCGGGCACGCCACTCATCTTTCTGTTCTCATTCCCGCATCCCTACAATGGGCATGACAAAAGTGGTTACATCGTAGAGTGGCTGTGAGCATTAATTGAGAGAATAGTGGCAGAGGGTCCCAAGCAATGCCTGGGCACAACGAGTACTCAGTGTTTTTAAAGTAAAATCAGGATGGACTCCAGCTAACTCTCACTGAGCCCAATT
>NW_028090210.1:0-1085 GCF_014824575.4 Sturnira hondurensis
AGCGCTTACAGCTAAGTCCTTATATACAGGTCATAAAGCAGGCGTGTTTTTGTGGGTTTTTTTTTGGCACAGAGGCAGATTATTGGCTTACAGGGTCTCTTCTAGGGTTTCAGGCTCCTTGGGGCTGAGGCCATTGTTCTTGTTCCCAACAGTTCCCAGTCAGGGCACATGCCTGGGTTGCAGGCCAGTTTCTGGCAGGGGACACATCAGAGGCAACCATACATGGATATTTCTCTCCCTCTCTCCTTCCCTTCCCCTCTAAAGATAAATAAATAAATAATATTAACATTTAAAAAATGTATTTATCTTTAGAGAGGAAGGGAAGGAGAGAAGGAGAGAAATAATGTATGGTTGCCTCTCGTGAGTCCCCTGCGGGTAACTGGCCTGCAACCCAGGCATGTGCCCTGAATGGGAATCGAACTGCGATACTCTGGTTTGCAGGCCCGTGCTCAGTCCATTGAGCTGTTTTTTCTAAATAACCTGCATGTCCCCAACTTGACCTTTGGAATCTAAGACTCTGTTCTTCTATTTTCCAAAATATCCCATATGCTCAATATTACCTCATTATGTTTGGTATTCATTTTAATATAATTTTCCCTTGCCCATGTATTAGACGTTTGAAACCTCCCATTAGTCAGATTATGCAAATTTGACTGTAATTCCAGCTGTTAGAACTTAGAAGATATGACAAAAATATTTTTTTATTCATGTGATTGGTTTTGTGAGCTGACCATGTGACATTCATGGCCAGGACACTAACTTCTGGAAAGTGCAGCCTCTGAGAGATTATGGACTTCTCCCCGCAAGAGTAAGCATTATTATTATTTTTTGCCCTGTCAGCCTTTTTGGTCTATTTCTGCAGGGCTTGGTATAATTTAGTAGTGTTGGGAGTTATTTTCTTCCCTGTGCATTTTCATTGGGATGAAGAACTAATTCTGAGGCCAGCTGCTTGGAGTTTATCAGCTCCTGGCTCTGTTTGCATTATGAGGACTCCGTTCCACTCCTGCATGTGGCAACTGGGCTCCATTGTCCGGCTGCAGCTGTGGAGTCTGGCTGTGGGGTCCTGGTTCCAGATCTGGGTTCTG
>NW_028090211.1:0-1078 GCF_014824575.4 Sturnira hondurensis
TACAAGATCTGTCCGGACAAAGTCCAGCCACTGTTAATACAAGGAGAATGGTCGGCGTGACATTGCTGTGACCTGGCAGCCAAGGAGAGTGGACTGGAATGTGCGTGCATGAACAATGTGACTTCACTGTACTAGTCAGCGGGGGAGGTAGACACCAGTGAGTGATCGTGTGCACTTTGTGGCCGTTACATTCAAAATGACCGAGTAGAGCAACAAATCTGCATCCAATTTTGCGTTAAGCTTGAACATTCCTCCTCGGAAACTATTTGGATGACTCAGAAGGCCGAAGCTGTGCGTACCTGGTGACTGGCAGCTTCATCACAATAACGCACCTGCTCACGCATCACATTTTGTGCAGTTTTTTTGCAAAACATCAAACCCAGACAATTCAGTTCCCGTCAATCCCAGATTTGGTGCCCTGTGACTTATGGATGTTCCCAAAACAAAAATCACCTTTGAAAGGGAAGAGACTTCAGACCATTTATGAGATTCAGGAAAATACAACAGGGCAGCTGATGGCAGTTCCACCAAAGATGTTGCAGAGTGTTGTAAACGGTNGGGAGAACTGTGTGAGGACCCAAGCTGCCTACTTTGAGGGGGACTGAAATGTCATTTTCCTATACACAATGGTTCTTGTGTCTTGTGTCTCTTTCAACAAATGTCTCTACTTTTCATAGTACATGGATGGATGCTCTCTGGACAGAGCTCATGAAACCACTTTTGTTGGTGAAATACCTGTTTCATTTTTCAGGCCAACACCATGAAGGGAAACTTGGGTTGAGAGACATTTAGTTGCAGCCTGTGGGACTGCAGTTTTATGCATAATTTTTATGCAGTTCACAGTCTTGCTGGCCTGTCCTGGGGCGGGTGTATCTTCCATGGCTGCCAAGTACCCACCCATGCACTACCCAGAACTGCAAGTATCGGGGAGTGAAGCAGAAATAAGGTTTGTACTATGAACCAGAAGTCAGTCTGTGCAAAATTCTAATTGTGCAATGTGCAAAATGCTAATCAGAGAACTCAGTTCTGCCCACCTCCTGGACAGAATGAAAGTCACCTCCTCTGATGAAGGTATTCC
>NW_028090212.1:0-609 GCF_014824575.4 Sturnira hondurensis
AATATGTGTTGCTGGAACAATTGGGTCTGCATATGCAGAAGAATGAAGTTGGACTCCCATGTCATGTCATAAACAAAATTGAACTCAAAGTGAATCAAAGACCTAAATGTAAAATCTAACACTCTTGAACTTTTAAAAGAAAACCTAGGTGTAAATCTTAGTGAGATTGGATTAGACAATATCTTTACCCAATTTGGTGTTAAACATAACACCAAAAGCACAAGCAATAAAAGAAAACCTAAATTAAACTTCATCAGGATTTAAAAACTTTGTATAACAAAGGGCACTATCCAGAAAGTGAGAAGACAACCACAGAATAGGAGAAGATACTGTAAATCATATATCTGATAAAAGTCTAGTATCCAGAATATATAAGTCACCCTTGCAACTCAACAACAAAAAGATAAATAACCCAATTTAATGATAAACAAAACTTGAATAGACATTTCTCCAAAAAAAAAAAATACACAAATGGCCAACCAGCACATTAAAAGATGCTCGACATCATCAGTCATTAGGGAAATGAAAATCAAAACTACAATGAGATACCACTTCACACCCACGAGGACGGATATAATCAAGAAAACAAATAATAAAGTGTTGATGAGG
>NW_028090213.1:0-911 GCF_014824575.4 Sturnira hondurensis
AGAATGCTGTTTTTATGCAAACCACTCTGGCGTCATAAGGGAAAGCATAAAGACACTCACCAAAAGACTTAGAGAAAGAGAAAGTGAACCAGACAGCCCCAGTTGGTTTGCTTCACTGTTTAGAACTTCACCTTGGCTTACCACCTTAGCGTCGGCCTTAGTAGGTCCCCTCTTACTCCTCCTGCTGACCCTGACCCTAGGGCCCGTCATTTTCAGAAAAACTCCTTGCATTTATCAAAGATAGGATGGACGGGGTCAAACTTATGGTCCTGTCCCAACCTTATACAATACTACCCCAAGAAGAACAGTCAATGGTTTGACTAATAACCTTGAGAAGGGGGAGTGTAAGGTTACGACAAAATGGAAAATGCAACAAGGTGTAAAGCAGGATGTTATTGCTTAAGGCTGTACTCCCCGCCCCCAGAATGTTCCAGGAAGATGGGATGAGTGGTTAGCCAAGTAAATAGCCAAATAAGGTAAATATGTGGAGCAAGGCAGACCGCCAGAATCTGCCCGCCAACAAGGAACCCCGCCAATCAAAAGAAAAAGCTGTGTTCAATTGCATCAATTGCTAACAGCCACATCTGCTTCTGGATACTGCTTGCTTGCTGCGCTCTATAAGACCCCTGTAGTCTGTAAGCCAGGCGCAACTTCCATATTGCAGCTCTGAGGAGCTACGTGACTCCGGTCACAGTTGGGGAAGTTCGCCCCTGCGCAGGTAAAGCTTTTGGCCAATAAATAACATCACGAGCTCTAAGTGCCTGGACATTTGGTTTCTCGCCATTCGAATACAACAGGAGCCAATCAACTTTAAGCTGTAACTCACCCAGGCACTGTAACTCAGGGCAGCGGGTGGGGGGTGCGGGGAGGGGGTCGGCGGAGGGGAGCGGCCAGCCCCCAGTTACATCCTG
>NW_028090214.1:0-868 GCF_014824575.4 Sturnira hondurensis
ATTAGTGTCAGATTATAGATAAGCAATTGGGATTATGATTCTTTGTAACCAGCCAACATCATACAAAACCAATGAACTGTGTTGGAGCCATTATGGTCCATGGAACATACGTGTACCTCTATGATCTTTGGATCCCTTCCCTAGCACTTAAGTAAAGTTATAGGACTAGTGGTAGCCAAAGGGACCTGATAGAAACTACCATGCCATTTCCAGACAGAAGTATTTAAAATACAGAATATCTGGAGACTATCTTTTGGAATGGTAGAATCACAAAATATATGTAGCTTGGATTAAGGGACCCAAGGATTCAGTCGTTCAAACTCCATAGAATTTTCTTGACATGTAAGTAAATATTATGCCAAATTTGAAGTGCTGTGTGATTTAATCTTTATATTATTTTAAGCATATTATATCATTTAGTCCTCATATCAACAGTGAAATGTAAGAATTAATATTATGAGAGGTTGTCTTATTTCAAAGTCATATCATCACTTAGTTCCTAAGTTTTCATTTAGAATTCTCTGGCTCTGAGGAAAAGTTAAGTTTGTTCTCATTAATGCTAGAAGTGAAACTCAAGTTACTTTATGTTTTAAATGAGCATGCATTAAATTTGACTTTTCGATGAATACTTTTATGGAAGTTAACAAATGGGGACATTTGTTAAACTATACTACGCAATTCAGATATAGCACAGAACCACTAGCTCCGAAACGCCTGTTTTCTACTTTTGTGGTCTCATCTTTCCTCCATCCTTAAACCCTGGCAACCAATGATCCGTTCTCCATCATGACAGTTTTTGCATGCAACATAAATTTTGTCTTTGCCAAATCATATTGATGGGTTTAATTTATACCCTAAGTTATTCTGA
>NW_028090215.1:0-3185 GCF_014824575.4 Sturnira hondurensis
CAGTCTCGCTCGCACAGGACTCACTCACGTGCTCTGGGAAGCCAGCCTGGTTTGCCCGCGACCTTCGCGGGTGCTGACCTTCGGCGCCGCCTCTCGTTCCCTGGCGTCTCGCTCTACTTTGCGATGAGTGCGTTCACTGGATACCATTTTCAGAAAGCAAAAATTAAGCGAAGGCAGGCGCCTTCATTTACTGAAAAACCAGCACCTGGTTCGTGTCCCTTGTGGTGCGATGTAAACCAAAATGACGTTATACCGCATGGCTTGCCGACGATGTCACAAAGCTTTGGTATCTCCCCAGTGTAGTCAAACACTGAAAAAAAAAAACCCCTCATTCTATAGACGTATGTGAAGGTGAGAAGTACATTCAAAATATGACGTATTTACAAAATACTTGCGTTAATGTCCACATTTATAAAACTGGAACAACTGCCTCTTTTGCCCCAAATACTGAAGTCCACGGATATCCGGTTTTTTAACAAAACTCCAAATGACTTGGGAAAAGTGTGGCAAACACGACAGACTCTAATTTTTTAAGAGCTTTGCCTAAGGAAGAGGGATCGGTGGCCTGCCCTTCCTTGCCTGTCCTGTTCAGTGATTCAGTCTGTCCTGGAGGGAGGGTTCTGCAGGGCCATTCCCAGGGCTGGAAGTCCACCGCGTCTACCCTTCCAAAGCCGTAGAGATTCACGTTGCCTTCGTCCGTATCAGCCGTCTGTTCATCGGCTTCCCTTGGTCCTCAGCGCATAGGTCTTTCTTGCGAGTCTCTTTACGGAGGAAAGCCTACATGCCCCGCCCTTGCCTTGGCTTGGGGCCATTCCATCAGCCGTCCCATTCCTGCGGCCATCCTGTCTTTTGTCTCCCGATTCCTTTTAAGTGGAAAGTGGACGGGCCGGCCGAGTGCTCCCACGCACGGCTTCCAGAAGGATGGGATCAATAGGTCACCCACAGACCTGGTGCACTTAAGATCCCCGAGTCCCGGGGGCCGCCCCGTGAAACCTGCCTGCGAGTGCTCTGAGTTCCAGTAAAGCTTTTCCCCTCCGGGGGAGCGGCCCGTTGCTTCGTCCTGGTTTTCCATTCCAAGACAATAGGGGACTGTCCTTCAGATAAGAAGGGACCATTACGGTCCAGACAGCGGGGCCGTGGCACAGTCCGAGAGGCCCAGAGAGAGGTGGCCCTGCCCACCCCACCCTGGGGTGTCTGTGTGCGCCCGCCTGCCTGAAGCCAGAAATGGCTGGTGTTTGGTGGGTTTGCAGGGAAGTGTCCCCGCCTCGGATGTGAACGGCTTACCCAGCAGGAGCTGGTCCTGAGCAGCCTTAAATCAAGGCCCTAAGGTCTCTACCCTCTCCATTCCATGGAGAAAAGCGGAGAAAACCTTGACTTTCCTTGACACCCTGGGCAGAAAATGTGCCGCCTGTTTGATGAATATGTTTAGTGGATAAGCGGCTATGCCCGTCATTTGTAAACATTCCCCGCTTTTTCTCTAGGTACTCAGCTCGTGCCTTTTGCCATTTTAAAACCGTTTAAGGTGTGGGGAGGTCACGAACCTGCGTCTCCCAGGGATCCCTGGGCTCAGCCCACCGCCGTCAGTCTGGGATGTGGATGTCTGTCCTGCTCTGTTCAAGAGGATGAACACGCCCATCTTCTCGCTTCAGAAACTGCAAAGTGCTGTCACATACCGAAACGTTTAAAGGGCCACTTGGTCTCAGTGTGGATGGCATTGGAAGCAGGCAAACTGGAGAAATGACTTTATGAGCTGTAACAGACAGGGCGGGCTAGGTCACGCCCCAGTAATGAGCGGCTCCAGGAGCCACGATGCTCGGAAAAGCAAGGGTTACTTCTCACCCGTGCAGCACATGCCCTGCCAGTCGGCAAGGGGGCTCTGCTCTCACATCCGCGCTTGTCACCACGTCAGAGAGAGAGAGCCTTAGGCATTTCCAGTGGCCTTCCCAGGGGCCCCTTGCCCCTTCCAGAACTCACGGACCGGAACTGTCTGGGGGTTCCTTCCAACCACAGGGCCTGGGAGTGATGGTCGGACGCGGGCCAGAGGTGGCGACCACACGGTGGATGACCACGCGCTTCTCATCGGACAGACGCGCTGCCAGCCTAATTCTGGAAGAGAGACAGGTCCTGGGGCAACAAAGGGTTCACACCTCGTCTCTCCCGGCGCCCGGGGCCCAGCCTCTCAGTCTTCCCTCCGACGCAGGTCCAGGACCTCCCCCCTCTCCCCCTGCGTCTGGTTCCCCCCCTTCTCTGTTGTGCCTTCGAGCACCTTCCTTTGTTGGCGTGCCTCCCGGTGACCGCTCTTTGGGGCGAAAGAGGAGACGGGCTGAGAGGCTGCTGCCGTCCGTCCTGGAATTCGCTCCCAATGCCACTCGGCAGAACGGGGCTCCCGTCTTGCCCTGTGTCCACCGGCGTCCCAGCCTTCTAGCTCTCCCGGCCTCGGGCACCTTTCTGTCCCCTGCGTCTTCCTTTGTCCCGCTGGGTCAGCGAGATTGACTCACCCACGCTCTTGGGTTCATTCACTCCCCCACCCCGCCTGTAACCGCCCCCCTTTCCGCGCATTCCTTCCATGATGCTGAAACATCTCATAACCAGCCCTGGGCGGGTGGCTCGGCTGGTTTGGAGAGTCTGTCCCAAACACCAAAAGGTTGAGGGTTCGGCTCCCCTATCAGGGCACACACGGGAGGCAACAATCGATGTTTCTCCTTCTCCCTCCGTGTCTCCCTTCCTTTTTCTCTAAAGTCCATGAGCGTCGCCTCAGGTGAGGAGTATGTATACACGTTCATGTATCTTCTAACAAGAAAACCCCACTCACTGCTCCCCACGTGGTCCCTTCCCCCCCAGAGCGAACCTGCTCTTTCCGATGGCCCCAGGTGCCTTTCCTGTAGGCTCGGGCACAGTTCCTCACTCTCTCAATCTTGGGGGGCCTGCGAGGCCCGTCCCGCTGTGGCCAGTGCTGGGTCAGGTGCCGAGAAAGCTGTGGCTGGGTCTCTGCCCTGGGGAAGCCCTGGGTCTCCACGGTGAGCTGGTCCGTTCGTGGGGACAGCGGCGGATGATTATGTCACAACAGCAGCTCTGGGCTGCAGACGTAGGACCCAGGCACAGAGTCGGCACCTGTCGGGCCCACCTAGAGTTTTCCACGGTGCCCGTCTCAGAAAACGTGTGTTGACCGAATCATAGAACAAGGT
>NW_028090216.1:0-589 GCF_014824575.4 Sturnira hondurensis
CTAGCAAAAGAAGAAAGCAACATCTTAATTCTCCATTTGTTAAAATGGTGGCGAGTTAGAGAAGATGGGGGTAAATGAGATCACACAGTGTATCATCATTTTTTAAAACAGTGACTTTGGGGAGTTGGAGGAGGATTGAGATCTGGAGTGTGGCAATCACACAAGGAGAAAGTATATGGACACTGTCATAGCATGAACAATTTATGGTCCCTGTGGCTTCTTCTGATCACGCAGAAGGCAGAGAAACCCAGACTGCTGACAATGGAGTGACTGTTGTGTAGGTTGAGAGAACGTATCCTAGGACAGTGTATTAAATCTTAACCTGCTATTTCCCTCATTCACTCCCTAAACTCCCATCCCACCCTTTAATTTTTTAAGTAGTTGGTGTATATAATGAGCCTAAAAAAAGGAACAATCATTATTAGAAATTAATGAGTGTGGGGCCAATGCACACATACTCACTTTTTTTTTCTTAATAGGAAAGGGACATTTTATATATACGCACGAGGTCGCACTAACTCATGCTATAAAAAAAAAAAAAACTAGTACTCTCATGAATGAAAATTCTAAGAAAAATAAATAAGACAAG
>NW_028090217.1:0-1478 GCF_014824575.4 Sturnira hondurensis
GCGTCTGGTCCTCGGTGGAGCCTTCCCATGCCATGTGACTGCGCATGACCCCTGTTGGCTGAAGGGGTTTGAACCTGCCTCTGCGGCTCGGCCCAGCCCGGCACTGGGCCCAGGTCGAAGCCTGATTTCAACACCCACACGCATGGGTTCGGAAGGCCCAGCTAGTCTCTCGGGTGACTCAGGATACAAAGTGGCCTCCTGCGTTTGAACGGCTGCTGGAAGACCAGGGCCTCTGGCCTGTCACGGAGATGGAGCGGTACCCGTGCACACGGCTCCAGCTAAATCACACAGCGTCCGTCCACCCCAGGAAAGAGCCTGAGATCCGGTGGCTCTGGTGACCTGCAGAGAGGGTGGGGGAGGGAGTGGCTTAGGAGGACTTCCAAAGAGTCCCAACGCTCGGACCTGCGTGTGGTCCACGAGGCCACCGGCAGGTGTCCGCTGGTCGCAGGCCGGCCCCCCGGCCCACCCCGATGTCCTGGAAGGAGGGGCGTGAAGCAGAGCAGGCTCTCGCCAGTCCCCCTCAGCTGCGAGTCACCCCCCCCACCCCCCCCCGCCCTGCACGGCGACTCAGACAGAAGGCTGTGCTCTGTTCTCCTGCAAGTTTCTTCTAGGCGTTTCCCTGGCCTCTCCAAGCCCCTCGGCTCCTTTCTGCTCTGGAGGCTGAGAGGGGTGGGTGGGGCCTGCAGCCAGCCTGCAGTAGGGTCTGTTCTGAGCCCCACCCACGGGGAGGGATGGGTGGGCTGGAGGTGGGGGGGGGGTGCTGGTCCACAAGCCTCCTCCTGGGGACAGGATGGGGCCCACGTGCTGGTGTGCCGGGGTCAGTGCCCTTGGGTCTGGACAGGAGCCTCAGAGGCGACAGTGGGCCTGGAGCAGAGCCACCGGGGGACCCACCCCGCCCCGCTCACTGCACGCCCATAGCTGGGAGGGTGGAGACGGGGAGACACCAGGAAGGGCTAAGACTCCACTGGGTCTAAAGGAAAGGCAGCGCTCCAGGCTCGCTGGTCCCCGGAGGAAGAGCCACATGGTCACGCCTGCGGAGCAGGGCTGGCACCAAAGACCCCTCAGACCCGGGCGGCCAAGCTTTGCCTTGGGGGCCCCAGGGGCGTGGACGGCCAAATGGCCTCTTCCGGGGACCCTGGAGGGTGTGTGGGGTGCACGAGGCCTGTCCTGGAGCCCCAGGGACCCCTGTGCTCTGTCTGGCCTTGGTGCCCCTCGGAGGGGCCCAGGGCAGGATGGTATCGGCTGCCCTGCTGAGGCTCAAAGCCAGCTTGTCCAGGGCCTGTGTGCATGCATGTGTGATGGGGGGGGTCAGCTGTGCACCGGGCACTCACTCCACCAGGCGGACAAGGCCTCCGGCACGTCCCTGATGGGGCCCGGACAGTGAGCGGTGCAGACGGCCGGCCATCGACAAGCCCGAGGACCAGCCGTTCCCAGGCCCCCAGCCCGGCAGAGGGCAGGCCCTTCCGGGCCCCACCCTG
>NW_028090218.1:0-948 GCF_014824575.4 Sturnira hondurensis
GACCCTGAGTGGGGTTCCTCATCCTTGGGACTACTGACATTTTGGGTCAGACTGTAATCCTTTTTTAGAGGCTGGGGGTGGGGGAGTGCTGCCTTAGACACTGTAGGGTCAGCATCCCTGACCCCTCCCCATGAGATGTCAATAGGAACCCCCCCAAGTGGTAGCAACCAAAAATGTCTCCACACACTCGGTGCAGGTCTGTCCACTTCCCAAAGCCCCTTCTATTTTCTTTATTAAAGCAGCAGATCCCTTCTGAAAACCCAGGAGACTCATACAGAGAAAAGTGGAACCCAGTGCTGCCGAGTGGACGGATAGGGGTCCTAGGACCCACCTGCTCCCTCCTCTCCCCACCCACAGCTGTTCCCAGGGCTCTGGAGAACACAGTCACAGATATTCCTGGGAGAACGTTGAGTGTATGAGTTGGGGGGTGAAAAGTGAAAGACGACTCTGCCAAGAGTAGAATGGTTGGCACCCCGACGCCTGCTGGGGCTGGGACCCCGTGTGTCCAGGGGCAATGAGGCACGGCGGAGTCATGCCCTGCACAGACTAGCATCGGAGGGCTGCTGCTGGGCCATGTCCCGGGAAGGGGCTAAATGTAAGAGCATAAGATGCAAAGTAAAAGGATAGTAAGTACTGTTTCTTCATCTACGAAATTCAAATAATTACAGTATCCACCTCATAGGGTCTTTGTGGGCAGTAAAGGAGTTCATGTTATCAAAAATGCTTAGAATGAGCTCTGCCACACAGCCAGCACTTAACACGTTACCATTACTGTGGTTACTACTGTCGTCGGCACTTTATTGAACATTTACTATGTGCCAAATGGGTAAGCAAGTATCATCTCACCTCAGTCTCACAGGTCCAGGAGATACACATTGTATCATCTCCACTGGACATTTAAGGAAACCACACACAGGTCAGGTTGGGTGAGAAGCACCCAAAGCCACA
>NW_028090219.1:0-4406 GCF_014824575.4 Sturnira hondurensis
TGATAAGTTGACGAGAAAAACGAAGAGAAAATAAATCTACCTTGAGACTCAAATATAGCCATATAGGGCTACAAAGAAGAAAAATAATCCAAAAACTCTGCTAAGTTTATCCCTGGAGAAACCAGACACATAAAAACACACTAACACATAAGTAGAATAAAATTTATAACAAAGATCTGAGTACAAATAAGCAAAACTAAAATATAAGATAATGACTAATAAAATGAAGCTTGATTCATTGAAAAAAATAGAACAAAAAACCTAATAGTAAAACCCATCGAGGAGCGAATAAAAATAAATAAATTCGAAGATAAAAGTGAAAATCACATCTGATTCCACAGGTTTAAAAATCATTAAAAATATTATGAACCATTATATACCAACATACTTAACAATTTAGATAAAATAGATTTCACAGAAAAACACGCAGCCTCCCAAGGCTCAACTAGAATAAAAAACAGTATCTCTATGGACTAATTTCTAGCAATGAAATGGAAGCAGTAATGAAAACTCCAAAAAAAACCACCCCACAATATACCAGGGTCGCATGACTTACAGGTGAAGTCTACCAAATATTTAAATAATAATTAGTGTATTTTCCTTTCAAACTGTTTTAAAACTCATAGAATGACACTTCCAAATTCATGTTAAGAGGCCAGCACTGATCTGATAACAAAACCAAAGAAAGACAAAACAAAGAAAAAGGTTACAGGCCAATATTCCCAACAAACAAAGGTGCCACAGTTCTTTTTTTTAAAAATTNGAGAAACATCAATGTATGGTTGCTTCTCATGAGTCCCCTGCTGGGAACTGGCCTGCAACCCAGGCATGTGCCCTGACTGGGAATTGAACCGGCGATCCTCTGCTTCACAGGCCCGCACTCAATCCACTGAGCTACACTAGCCAGGGCCAAAGGTGCCACAATTCTTAACAGAAAATGGCTAACAGTATTTTTCGGTATGTCTAAGATGGTTGGCTCAATAGACTGAGTACCAGTCTGTGAACCAAAGGGTTGCTGGTTTGATTACCAGTCAGAGTACATGCCTTGGTGGGGGGATAGATCCCCAGTAGGGGATGAACACGAGCTATCCACACTTTGACGTTTCTCTCACTCTGCTTCTCCCTCCCTTTCGTCTCTAAAAATTAAATCAATAAAATTTTAGAAATAATAATTTATTAGTATGCTCAAGGAACTATGTTATAGTCAAGTAGAAATTACACCAAAAACACATATCTGCTTCAACATTTTAAAACATTAGTGTGACTAAACAAATCAACACAATCAAGAATTATAGTCATGTGATCACCAAAAAGTTGCAGAAAAAGCATTTGGCAAACTCAATATCAATTTATGATCAAACAACATTCAAAAATGATTATACAATTGAAATTTCTCAAGTTGATAAAGAATATGTATTATAAGTTCACAACTGTCATCATACTCAATTGTGGATATGAAGCCTTCTTCTTAAGATCAGAAAAAAGAAAAAGATATGTGCACTTTATTTCAACCTACTTCTAGAACTTGTAGTAACAACATACAAAAAATACACAGAAAAGAAAATCAATGCATTTACTCAAAAGGGAGAAAAGTAAAACTATCCTTTTTTTGCAGGTGATACCAGAATAGAGAAACCCAGGAGAACAAAAAATGGATAGAATTAATAAAACAAACTTACAGAAGTATTAAAATACAATGTTAACATGCAGAAATTTGTCACATTTGTATACACAAGCAACAAAAAAATCTGAAGAAGAATCCTGACTAGTGTTACACAGTGGGTTGGGCGTCAACTCAAGAAAATTGAAAGTCACTGATTCACTTCAATATCAGGGCACATGCCCAAAACGTCAGCAAGGTCCCAGGTGGGGTATGTGTGGGAGACAAGCAATCCATGCTTCTCTCACAGGTTGATGATTTTTCCCTCTCTTCCTTCCTCTCACTCTACTAAAAATCAATTACTAATATCCAAACAAAAATCTGAGGAAGAAATAGAGAAAATAACCCCATTTCCAGCTGCATGATATGTTTTGGAAACCAATGGAATTAAATATGTGGAAGCACTCTAGAATCATTCCTATAAGAAAATTAATAAAAGGTTTAAAATAACCCAGAAAAGTTATGCTAACAAATGAGAAAGTTTAAATTATTACAAATGACCATACTTTCCAAAGCAATTTTCAGGCTTGATGCAATTTGTATCAAAATACCAATTTAAGTCTTCTCAGAACCAGAATGAATGATTCTAAAGTTTATATGGAACAAAAGACTCAAAATTGTCAAAACAAATGAGAAAGTAGAATGCAGTTGGAAAGGTCACAAATCCTAGATCCCAAACCACACTACAAGGAAAGCCTAATCACAACAGTATGTTATTGCTGGAAAAAAGTCCATGAAGATTAATTTAAATAAATAGAGAGCCCAGAAATAAGCCTTCACTTTAATGGATAAGTAATGTATCACAAATGAAGTGAAAGTATACACTGCAATAATGACAGTCTCTTCAACAAGTGGTCTTCAGGAAACAGAGCAGACACATGCTCAAAACAGATGAAAACAACCTCTTAAGCAAGATACATGAATATACTTAAACTGCAGCCGGCACTACACAACTTTCCCAGAATTCTAACTGACATCAGCCCCGCTCACCACCTTTTGTCTTTAAACTCATGACAGATTTTTCCACATTTTTTTATCTTGCAGTGGGTCCAGCCCCACTCACATTTCTGCAATGCAACTGATGATCTCCATGTCTTCCAACTGATGACAGTCCCACCTGTCTTACCCCAGACCATCCTCTGTCCTTCTAAAGCTTCTTATCACACATAATTTTAAAAGCTCAGCACCAGGCATTAAAAGTGTTAAAAAATACCAGAGCTGCAACACACCTATTCTGGCTGAGGCAACCTGTGTCATTGAGACCTTCAGAGAAGATGCCCCAGAGAAGTACATTGGAGATTCTTTCAGTTTTCTAAGTTTGGGTCTTATTTACGGCTTCAGCTCTTTCTAGCTTTCCACCTGGACAGCCACTGTCTCTGTGGTTACTAGTACCTGGGACCCACTATTCACCTCTCTACCCTCTTGAGTCTCACAGCTTTCATGCCATATCTACTAAATTCAAAATGAAAACATTTAGTAACACATAAATGTTTACCAAATCCCTCATAGATAATACAACTTTGATCAATCACAGTGCCACATTCACAGCCTAAAGTGCCTTTAGGCACACAACATATATAAATATTTTTGAAGACTAAAGAAGAGCAAATACTTAGTATGCATCTGCATAGGGCTTTTCATGTATAGTAGCTACTGACATTATAGGTCAAATATGCTTATTCTGGGTGGCTGTCTTCTAAATCAAAGACTATGCATTAGCATCCTTTCCTCTACCTCGCTCAAAATGCCTGTATGATGCGGACATTGACCCACAGTTTCCATGATGTTATGGGTGAGATATGAAACAAATTCACACAGACTACCAAGTCCTGTGTAGGAAAAGGGAAGGCTTGGCTACTCTCTCAAGGGGAGAGCACCTTGGAGTGGCCTAACAACTCTCTCAAGAGGAGAGCATGCCAACCATTGCCTTGACAGGTTTTTATTGGGTTTTAATTTTTACAGGAGTACAAGTAAAGCTCAGTAATCATTTTGAGGCAGCACGGATCAAACAATAGACAGTGCACAAAGAACTATGAGGGCTTATTCTGAGTCAGGGTCTGTTAGCTAAAGGACTACAAAACTTTGGGAAACAAAATCATTTCCTGCTGGGACCCTTGTCATTTAATTGATAGCACTCTAAACAAAGCAGGTTTCACAGGATTTTATGTATTCTTTCTTAGGCCTGATCACCCTGAGGAACCCAGCCTTTCTAGCACAGGGCTGCACCACCTCCTGTCATTGTTTCAGGCTTAAGTCAGGCAGGGGGAAGTAAGTAAGGCAGCTAAGAGATTAGGAGACTTCTTGTAGCAGAATGAGGACTCAGGCTATGTCAAAACTGAGGGGCAAGGGTCCATCATCCCTTTTTGCTGTAGCCCCCCAAGTCCTTCCCTGGGGCCTCCCCAAGATTATGCCTGTCTTAGGTTATTTCCTTCTTGGGGAATCCTACCTGTCATTAGCTAACTGATGAAGAATTGGGGGCCAGTTATGTATGAAATAAAAGGATCAGAAGCAGCACTCCTGTCATTGAGATGAACTTTGTCTCTTAGTGGATTGTGGTCTGAAGGTCTCTCACTGAGCTTAGCTATGGAGAGGAAGGGGTGATGTGTTACAGCTTCTAGAAATAGGCAGGGTAGTTCTCAATACCTGTATCCCCACAACATTTGATATAGATATAAAAAAGGAGAAAGAGATAGAGAGAGACACAATGAGAGATAAAACAATAGACTGAAACAAAATAAAATGAACA
>NW_028090220.1:0-718 GCF_014824575.4 Sturnira hondurensis
CTTTGAAATTTTTGTGTAATGTATTGTCTTCCACATTAAAAACTTTGAAACAAAGTTAAATCGTGTATTTTCCCTACTAAAAATTTTCAGTCACTTGAGAGTCACTTAAGAGTTAAGCCCAAAGTACTTACAAGGATGTACAAGAACATAACTTATCTAGCAGCATTTATCTATCTCATCTCATCTGTTAGTAACTCTGCTTTACTCATTCTGCTCTCCTCACACTGGCCTCCTTCTAGCTGTTTGCTGAACACTTAATACCACTTTAGGGCTTTGTCATTTTCTCATTCTTCTGCCTGGGGCATTATTTTCAAAGATATCCTCATAGATTCTCCTTCACTTTCTCTAGTTCTGTGCTGAATCTTCACTTTCTTAAGGAATCCCCCTCCCCCCAAAAAAAGAAAGAAAAAAAAGAAAAAGAAAAAAACAAAAAGGAGCAACCAATTTAAAATTGTAAAGTACCAATTGCCCCGATCCACACTGTTGAAATTTCCCATTTCCCCTTCCTCTCTCTATATTTCTTCATGTTTCTTAGGATCTCAGTACAAATTTCACTTATTTATGTAGTTATTTATTTATTTATTTGTTGGTTTTTATCATCTATGTAACAATGTTAGCTCTGTGAGAGCAGATAATTTCTATTAAATCAGAAAATGAAAAATTGAGTGAATATTTACTATACATAGCTTTCTCGTGACTTCAAAGCATTTTGCTTCTG
>NW_028090221.1:0-661 GCF_014824575.4 Sturnira hondurensis
TCCAATAGGAAAAGTACAGCCATACCTTGTTTTGTTTTATTGCACTTCACTTTATTGTATCTCACAGGTGTTGCTTTTCTTCTTTTTTTAGAAATTGAAGGAAAAAAGAGTATAATCTTCTTATAATCTTTATAAGCTTTAAAGATTATAAAGATACTAGCTTTATTACAGTAGTCTGAGACAAAACCCTGTCTTAGGTATACCTGTAACACCCACCCCCCACAGGATTCAGTAAACAACTTTTATTAAGAAAAAATAGATTTGGTAAAAATATTTAGTTTTTCTGAATTTGATAACATAGAAACAATACTTTATAGTATTAGTATAGGTAGTTATAGGACCATTCTGATGTCACTTGATTAAAAATAATGGTTCATATAGCATAATATTTTATATTATCAAGTAGTTTATATTATATAGCTCTTGGTTATGAAATATGGAAGAATTTTTTTCTTTATGAAATCTTAAGAAATAACTGAATGATCTGTTTGTAGACTTTGAAAAACATCATTGTAGTAGATTGAGTCATGTTTCCCCAAAGCTGATGTCCACCCTGGAATCTGAGAATGGATCATATTTGGAAATAAGGTCTTTGTAAATGTAACTGCGAAACAAGACACCATCATAGTAGAGTAGGGCAGACCCTAAACCCAGTGAGTAT
>NW_028090222.1:0-563 GCF_014824575.4 Sturnira hondurensis
TATATGAATTATAATTCATTTATATGAATGTATATAATTTCACTCATAGGTGTAATCTAATGAACAAACTTAACTAACAAGGAAAATGGGGACAGACTCATAGAGATAGAGAACAGGGTGACAGCTATTGGAGAGGAAGTGAGTGGGTGGAGAGATTGAGCAAAAAGGAAGAAGGACCCATGGATGTGAACAACAGTGTGGTGATTGCAGGGGGGAAGGCCTATAGGGGGGTTACATGATAATGGAAACCATTTTTTTTAAAAAGCCAGTTGATTATGAATAATTCATTTATGGCAATGATAGTTGTTCCTGCGTGAGTCGCTTTAGCAATGTACCCAAGTACCTGAGCTCAAAAATACAAATATTTGCTTAGGAAGTGCAAGCCAGACTCAGAAAAACAGAATTTTAAATAGCAAGAGTGGGGGGCGGGGTATACAAATATACGTTCAGTGAATGGAGATTTTTTAAAATTCAGGATGTTTCATAGTTGGAATTTATTTTTGTTTAAATAACACATCTTATTTCTTAAGTATTTGGTCTCTGTGCACTTGTGATACTTTTAT
>NW_028090223.1:0-1097 GCF_014824575.4 Sturnira hondurensis
TCAAAGGCATTTCTGTATACTAACAATGAATCAGCAGAAGCAGAAATCAAGATAAACATCCCATTCTACATAGCAAAAACAAAAATAAAATATCTGGGAATACACCTAACCAAGGAGGTTAAAGACCTGTATGCAGAAAACTACACAACACTGAATAAAGAAATCAAGGAAGACACAAACAAATGGAGACGTATACCGTGTTCATGATTGGAAGAATTAACATCATCAAAATGTCCATACTACCCAAAGCAATTTATAGATTCAATGCAATTCCTATTAAAGTACCAATGGCATATTTCACAGACATAGAACAAACACTGCAAAAATTTATATGGAACCATAAAAGACCCCGAATAGCAGCTGCAATGTTAAGAAAGAAGAACAAAGTAGGAGGGATCACAATACCTGATATCAAAATGTTTTACAAGGCCAGTGTAATCAAAACAGCCTGATACTGGCATAAAAACAGGCACATAGAGCAATGGAACCGAATAGAGAACCCAGAAATTAATCCAGCTCTCTACAGTCAATTAATATTCGACAAAGGGGACAGCAACACAAAATGGGGTAAAGATAGCCTCTTCAACAAATGGTGTTGGGAGAACTGGGCAGCTACATGTAAAAAAATGAACCTCAAGCACGAACTTACATCATACACCAAAATAAATTCAAGGTGGATAAAAGACTTAAATATAAGCCGTGACACCATTAATGTCCTAGAGGAGAACATTGGCAAGAAAATCTCAGATATTTTACGCTGCAATATTTTTAGTGATATGTCCCTTAGAGCAAGGACTATAAGGGAAAGAATAAAGAAATGAGATCTCATCAAAATAAAAAGCTTCTGTGAAGCTAAAGAAAACAGCATTAAACTAAAAAGACAACCAACTGTATGGGAAAACATATTTGCCAATGATACTTCAGCAAAGTTTTAATCTCCAAAATATACAAAGAACTCACACGACTTCACTCTGAGATGACAACTAACCCAATTAAAAAATGGGGAAAGGACTTGAACAGACACTTCTGCAAGGAGGACATACACAGGATCCAGAGACACATGAAGAGATGCTCAATATCGCTTGCTATCAGAGAGA
>NW_028090224.1:0-1492 GCF_014824575.4 Sturnira hondurensis
CAAAAACATGCTGTTACTTTCCTGTTATTCAAGTGTCTTTTTGAAAAAAAAAATTTATTTATTTTTAGAGAGGGAGATGGGATGGATCGAGAGAGAGAGAGAGAGAGAGAGAGAGAGAGAGAGAAAGAGAGAAGGAGAGAGAGAAAGAGATTAGTTGTGTCTCACACAACCTCAACTGTGGACCAAACCTTCAACCCAGACATGTGCCCGGACTGGAAATTGTACCGGTGACCTTTGAATCTGTGGCATGGTGCCTAAACCCCAGTCGGTGTTGTTCAGATGTCTTTTATTCAGTATCTAGTTATGAATCAGTTCATACTGATCTTACACATTCTTATTAGGTTCATTCCCAGGTATTTTATCAGTTTTGTTGCTATTGGGTGTTTTCAAAAATTATATCTTTAACTTACTCTTTGGTATATAAAGCATATTTAATTATGCTTGCAACTTGTCCTCCACTACTTAATTCTATTATTTGTAATAATGTAAAAGTTGAATCTGATGAGTTTCAAGGTAAGTAAGCTATTATATAATAATAATTATCACATTATTTCAGTTATATATAACAGAAATAGCTAGAGCTCGAAAGAAAATATGAAGAAATAAAATAATGTGAGGGGTTAGAAAATTTTTTTGTTAGTTGTAAGTTTATTAGTGACTAAATAAACTAGTAACAGCATTCTTAGCATTTCAAATGAGTTAGGACCTAGGTGCATGGTGTTCTAGTACTCAGAAATCAGAAGTATTTTGTAAGTGAAATTGTGCCCCTTGTAGATAATCGAAGGAACTTATAATATGGCAAATGTCCATGTAGCAGGAGACCTGCTTAGACAAGCCCAGACAAGTCAGAAGGACACGGTCCGTTTGCTGAGCCACTAACATAAGGAAAGGTGAGCAACTAAGTAACTGAGAAGTAAGAACAAAAGAACACAGTACAACCCTATCAGCAGCCCTGCTTTCTCAGCTGCCCTGCTTTCTTGCTTCTGTAAACCTGCTTCTGCCTCATAGGCTTAGTAACATCGCTTCCGAATGCCACACTATATAAACAAGCCCCTGCCTGAACTCGGGGCCCAGAATTTGGAGGCTGCCTCCTCTGGGTCCATGCGCATAAATAAAGTTCCACTCCATACACCCGAAGGTAGCTGAGTTGTTTTCTGTAACATCCACATTTTAAAAGGGGAAATTTTAGATGGTGAATTCTGGGAACCAAAAGACTCAGATTATTGATACTAGTTACATTGTAGAACAGCTGTTGGAGAGTGATGTATGGGCAATGAGAAGAAGTAGTGACCCTCAGACATGCACTGTGCATATCACAGTGTGGTTCTGTCTCCTAAGGTGTCAGACCTTTTTGCCTCCTGATTTTATGTGGGTGTCTTCTCAGCCCAGGACACTCTCCAATCTCTGCAAGATGGTGAGCTGCTGTTGTTGTTGTTGTTCTTCTTCTTTAGGTCTCAGTCTGTATGCTGTCTGTGCAAAGACAGAGGCATTG
>NW_028090225.1:0-540 GCF_014824575.4 Sturnira hondurensis
AAATTAAGAAAAGTTAAAAATCATAAATGCAATTTTATGACTTCCATTGTGACTTGAAATAGGTTAAAAAATTGAGGGCAGAAGTACTTGGGGGACTCAACTTATAAAAACAATAATGTGCAACCTAGATCTCTGAAAATAAATTAGATCACCCACATTGCTTAAAAAATTTGTTTCAAATACTTTAAATGGGAGAAAAAAATGACGAACATCCCTTGTCCTGTTAGCTTAGCAAATCTTATTTTCTACCATGTACAAATAGTACAATCTCTATCCAATTTACCACTAATTGCGAATACAGATTTATACTATAAAAAACATGCCATGCTTACAGATTTTACACCACTTAAAGCAACATGTATTGCCCACCTGATAAAAGTTTAAATTATCACCCTAGGTTTCTCTTATCAGATAAACTAAGTTCATTGTTATAAACCAAGAAATATTGATTGAGATCAAGTTTCCCTGTAGACCCACCAATAATCTGAACACTATTATTTCTTTACTCTTCTTCCAAATACAGTTATAATTGTATTTTTT
>NW_028090226.1:0-545 GCF_014824575.4 Sturnira hondurensis
CTGCCACCCACCTCGTCGGGAGCTGAGGTCCACAGTCTGGCTCATGCCAGACCCCCGTGGGCGGGGCCCCTGTCCCTCTGAGCCCGGTTCTCCAGGTGGACGGGGCAGGGCTCTATCTTTATGGGGGTTTTATTAGAACGATGTGCAAATATGCAGGTAAAACGCTTTGGCATGGGTGGAACCGGAGAGCACTGGGCTAAGTGAAGTGAGCCAAGCCATGAAAGGCAGATACCATGTGATCGCACCTCCAGGTGCAAGCAACCTAATCAACAAAACAAACAAATGAGAAATACAGAACGAGAGGCGTGGGAACAGACTGTCAGTGACCGGAGGGGAGGGGGGAGAGGGTAATGGGGGGGAGAAGGGGAAGGGCCTAATCGAGGAGCAGGTGTGAATGACCCCCAGACATGGACAACAGGGTGGGGACTGACGGTGGGAACAGGGGTGGTAGATTGGGCAGGGGAGAGCAATGGGGGGAAATGGGGAAACTGTGATAGAACAACAATAAAAAAGCTTAACTCTTGAAAGGCACATGATACACACTG
>NW_028090227.1:0-866 GCF_014824575.4 Sturnira hondurensis
CGCCCTGATTACCTGTGTGACCTTGGGAAAGTTATTTAATTTATGCAAGCCCATTTCCCCATCTGTGATATAAGGATGATAACACTGCCTATCACGTGGCTGTGAAGAGTAAATGAGAAAATGCAACCATGTGGTAACCACCACGGAAATAATTATTTCAAGCAGACATATCAACCGATGCTTACATTAGTGGCTCAAAGTATAAGAAACAGACTATGTACGTGGCCTCAGAGAATCTCCCAGCAGACACTTACTAAACATGAAGTAAAAAAAATAGTAAACTTACAGAGAAGAAACAGGCACAGGCCCCTTGTTAAGGGGCCAGAGGCCATGGCGTCATCAGTAACGGGACACAGCCACCTCACGGGCTTTCCGATAAACTGGATTGAAAAGAAAACAAGAGCACGACCACCCCCCAAAACTGTATCACCTCGGTCTGATCATGTGGAAACAAATTCTAATGAAGAGACACCTACGATATAACTGCCCTATATTCTTAAAAAATGTCCGTTGCCTAGTGGGCAGAGTCATGTCCCTCCCCATGCCCAAATACCTGGAACCTGTGAGTAGGTTACGCTGCGTGGCAAAAGGTCTTTCTAGGTGTGGAGATGGGCCTGGATTGTCTGCAGGGGCCCGGTCTGATGCTGTGAGGCCGGAAAGCGGAGCCCTGCCCTTCCCAGGCATGG
This sequence comes from Sturnira hondurensis, assembly GCF_014824575.4. NCBI lineage: Eukaryota > Metazoa > Chordata > Mammalia > Chiroptera > Phyllostomidae > Sturnira > Sturnira hondurensis. Next base: position 687 of record NW_028090227.1, read on the forward strand.
TCAGAGACGTGATCACGAAAGAGGTGTCGGAGAGATGCGATCACTGGGCAGGGACTCGCCCCAGCTGCCCATCGCTGCCTTTGAAGATGGAAGAAGGGCCACATGCCGAGGAACGCAGATGACGTCTGGAAGCTGGCAAGGGCAAGGAAACAGTCTCCCCGAGAGGCTGCAGGAAGTCAG
>NW_028090228.1:0-729 GCF_014824575.4 Sturnira hondurensis
AAGTTAATATTTATCAGTAATTCTAAAATGTAGGGTAAATGCCCAACTTTTCAATAATGGTGGTGGAGAAGGAGCCCGTGTCATAGGTGTGGAGAAGCAGAAAGGGGACTTGAACTTGCTGTCTGTTAGGTTCCGTTTTGACTTTGAAGTGTTGAAAGCCACAAAAGAACCATGTTAATTTTTGTCAGTTATCAGCGGTGAGTTATTCTCTACTTACCAACTTTGGACAATAGTGTGGCAGTTCCTCACCAAGTTCAATGTGACGGGACCGCACGGCCCAGAAATTCCACTCTGCAGTCTGAGAGAGCATGCGTAGCCACCCTGCTCCTAGAGCCAAGACGCGGAAGCAGCCCGCGCACCCTCCGATGAGAGGACATAAAGCTGGCGTATCCAAACAACGGGGTTTGCTCAGCTATAAAAGAGGAATGAGGAGCTGTCGTATACCACAGCGTGGATGCCCTTGGACAACATCCTGCTAAGAACATACGACACACAGAAGGCCACGGGTTGTATGATTCCATGTATACAGATGGATGACCTGCTTCCAAGTCCACCCCGGAGCACTTGCAAGTGACCAGACTGAACTCAGTGTTTGTCTGCACAGGGCGGGGCCATCCCGGTGCCTACACTGCCTCCTGATGGTTTCCCCGGTGACGGGCTCAGGTGTGCCCCCACGCGGAAGAATGTGTTGGACTCCTAGATCCCAGCGCCCCAGAATGTGGCTCTTTG
>NW_028090229.1:0-522 GCF_014824575.4 Sturnira hondurensis
AAATAAAACAGTAACATGATTCTTAGCACTGTCAATGAGTTCAGGACCCGGAGCAATGGTGTTCTAGAAGTCAGAAGTACTCTGTGAGTAAAAATGTGCCCCTTAGAGGTTATCTGAGGAACTCACGATATGGCAATGTCCACATTTTCGAAAAGGAGAGCATCTGATGGTGAGTTCTGGAATCTAAAAGAGTAAGATTGTAGATTCTAAGTAATTTTAAGAAACAACTGCAGAGTGATTTCTGGGCTGTGAAAAGGGACAGTGACCCTCAGTGCTGGTTTATGACAGTGTGATTCAGTCTCTTAAAGTGTCAGATCTTCCTTGGCTTCTGAGCTTTCTCGGGTGTCTTCTTAGCCAAGGACATTCCTTCCCAGTTTTTGCAAGATGAATGACATTTTAATTTATTTTCTGTTGCTCTTTAGATCTCAGCCTCCAGGTTGCCTGTTCAGAGGGAGGCATGATTTCAGATCTAGGGTGCAAAGTCACATGCTGTTTGTATTGTAATGGACTCTCTATCCTGCT
>NW_028090230.1:0-2505 GCF_014824575.4 Sturnira hondurensis
AGCTGCATTGGTTACTTGGGGAGTGACAGAACATGAGTCTGGGTGTGACTAATGTTATGAGCTAAACAAATTAAATTCCATTTTGAAAGAATGAGGAGTCGCTGAAGGGTCATACATAGGGGTGAAAAAATGAAATTTCCATTTTAAAAATAGCTGGTATTTATTAGACACTGGCTAAGCCCTTACATGGTTGAGTTCATTTTATTCTACACAATTCCATTGAACAGAGGAGTTTCAAGATGATGCATAATTTGTCCAAGTATTTAAAATTGTTTTGTGGTGAGATGGGATCAGCACAAATATTCTTGGACCTCAGAGGTCATGCTTTGGGCCAGCAGGCTCACTCCATTGTCTCTCATGTGACAGAAGACAGGTGTATGTGCCCCAGGAATTGCTTCAGTGGCCGTGCACTGAGCTGTCTTCTCCATGTACACCCCAGGCTGGAGCACCCTCCCAGAAGCAGCTACACTGGGTATAATGGTTTGCCTGGAATTAGTCATAAGCAGAGATCATGGGAAGAACTGGTCATCAATACTGGCTGTTCTTGCAGGAAAGACACACCACCTGAGATTATCATGAGTCCTTGTGCAGCTTTTCTAGGGTCAAAAGGATCCCATCAACATGAGTGAGTTGAGTACACATCCAGTTGCTTGGGGGAAGTGAAAAAAGGCAATTCTTTCTAGAAAATTCACCTTTCCCCTATTCTTTGACTTGGCAGGCAGGCCTTACGCGGGGACAACCAGGTGTTCACTGCACATGAAAGTTCTTTCAATCGTTGTTGCTGCTGTTTCCAAGCACTAAGGCATTTCCCCCCGCACCCATATATTGCTGCTAATAAATTCTGTGAACTTGTGATATTTGGCAGTTTATAGAATATCAGGCCACTGTTTCAAAATAAAGTTACAGTAAAACTGTTTTTGGTGTTTGGGCTTCAGATAGGCTATTTTTGTTTGCTCTTTTGTTTTTGTTTTTATCATCCAGAAACAAACAGAGGCAGGCCATTGCAGATGTCACAGGGAGCACGTCTCAGTGGAAGGCCAGCACTCCTCACAGTGGGGAGAGCAAGAGGAGGGAGGGCACAGACACTTCCACCTTAATGACTGCCAGCTCTCAGTCTATTGCTTTGCTTCATGCTTCANGGGGTTCTCAAAGTTGGCTTAGGAACCCCTTGGAGGGCCTGAGACCCTTCAGGGGTTCTGTGAGGTCAAAATTGTTTTCATAGTAATATGAAGATATGATTTGCCTTTTGTCTCTATTTATTGCACAAATGTATGGTGGGGTTTCCCAGAAGTCACGTGATGTATTATGTCATGACAGACTGAATGCAGAAGCAGCTCTGAGAATTCAATTGTGTTCTATAAAGCCTGACATTAAAGAGATTTGCAAAAATGTAACACAGTGCTATTCTTCTAAATATTTTTGAAAATACAATTATTTTCTAACACATTGTGTTATTTCTGCTAACATGTAGTGGCTTGTTATTGTTGTTTTAAAATGGGTCATGAAATAAATAATTTAAAATGCTTTATCTTCAACTTCTAGTATAGTAAATATCAATGACTACAAGTATAAACAAAAGTTCCTTGAGGTTCTCTATAAATTGTCAGAGAGCAAAAGGGCTCTGAGACAAAAATGTCAGAGATGGTGGTTTAAAGAATTCAACTGCAGGCAACTTCTCACTGATGTCAAGAGGAGCATGTATGTCCTGATTCTCTTGGCACCCCCTCCTCCTAAAAGAAGAAAACCCGCAGAAACACATGTGTTTGCAGGTCCTCAGCCTTCCCTCTGCCTCTCTGCACAGTTGATCTGTTTTCTTGGTAACTGAACTGCAGCCCCCACCTGTGGCCTATTAACACCCTCCCCTGGCTGCAGTACTCCACAGGGTGGCAACTCTCTGGGGATAATTAGAGAACTTGGTAAGGAAGTTTCCTAGGCAGGAAATTGGTTCCTCTGGAACTTGTTAAACATTAACTCCACAGCCAACATCATGAAAACATTCACTGAAATTGGTAAGAACGTTCAGGTCCTCTGGGAGAGCAGAGTCAGGAGTCGGGGACTGTGAGTTCATTCTGAAAGCTTTAGCAGTCAGTTGTACCCTGTGATGAGGGAGCAATTAGGTTAAAATGATGCCTGCATTTCTAATGAAGCCACACATTTAAGCCTCTCCTGGGGGGTTGGACTCTGGTCTGGAGTCAGAGTGAGATGTAAGGAAAGTCTACTTTAAATCCACATGTTCTTCACTGGGTCTCTTTGGCCAACACAGACTTCAGGACGAGGGTCAAAGCCTTGGTGGCGGCCAAACTTCAGGTAGCCTTGGTCAGTTATGAATTTCTGACAACCTGAACAGTCTCAACGCTAAATAAAAAACAGTAGAGCTCTTCCAGGCTAATTATAAGAGGCTTTAAAACGTGTCTAATAAAAGTACATAAATCTAAGGTCAAAACGAAACAGAACAAGTCAATAAGCAAACACTAGATATTTTCCCTGAAAAAATATTGCTGAGAA
>NW_028090231.1:0-748 GCF_014824575.4 Sturnira hondurensis
TGAGATGGGTACCATTCAGGTCAAGTAACAAGTCATCCTCATCTCTTTCCCCGTCCCACTCAACTGATCTAAATATCCAGTGTGAGGGGCTCCCCCTTGAGCTCCAGATACAAAGCAGTCTCTCTTTTTTGATGCCACAGGCCCTGGCTCATTTTACACAATGAGTAAAAAAAAAAAACAATGACAAAAACACACAAACAAACAAACAAAAAAAAACAAGAAAACTACCTCATTCTCTTCCACCCCAAGTTCTTTGGTTCCTACCTAAATCAGTAGATAGTATTCAATATACCTAGTTACCAAGCCAGGAAATGGGGCCTTTTCCTAAGTCCTCTGATTTTTCTTGTACCCCATCTCCTTGCAGTTACCATATCTCCTTAGTACCCCTTCCTCCCCAGAAGTATTGCTTTAATTCAGCCCATCATCATCTCCTACCTAAATGGCCCCATCAGCCTTCTCCTAGACTCCCTGTATTTACCCCAGACCCTAGAATATAAACTTACTCAGGCCATCTCCCTACTCAAGATTATTGATGGCTCACTAGAGATAAGCCATCACTAGAGAAACCATCTTAGTTTCTTAACACATCAAAAAAAGAAAAGCTACTTGATTTGACCCCAGCTATCCTCTCTCACTTCATTCTCTCTCTCACTTCATTCTCTCTCTCTCTCTCTCTTCTATGCCCACTTAGACAATAGACATTGCTTGTTTTTCATGACTGCACCATTTGTCCTTTCTTTCTGAAACC
>NW_028090232.1:0-732 GCF_014824575.4 Sturnira hondurensis
GTTTGTATATTTAATAGGCCACTTCAGTTGTATCAGAACAGTGCATGTGTATGCCTTGTCAACTGTCAGAGGCTTTGTGTCATTTCCTTGAAACTATATTACACAGGGATTACAGAGTGGGCATTCCATGACTGGTTGGAATAACCAATAGTTGGATTGCTAATGGGCATTGAGAACTGGAGGCCTCCAAGACCACCCTGAGGCCCAATGATTCAACAGAAGGAATAGTGGAATGCAAAAGTTGTCATACTCCTCGTAATGGCTTATTTATAGCAAAGGATACACAGTAAGTTCAACAAAGGGAAAGGGCACAGTGGGTAAAGTCTGGAAAAAAACCAAGAGTCCCCTCCCAGTAAGATTTTATAGAATATACTTAATTACCCCTACTAATGACATGTGACACATGGAAAGGGTCACCTATACTGGATACTTTTCTTTTTTTTTTAAAAGATTTTATTTATTTATTTATTTAACTTTAGAGGGGAAGGAGCGGGAGAGAAACATCAATGTATGGTTGCCTTTCGTGCATCCCCTGCTGGGAGTTGGCCTGCAGGGAACCAGCCTGCAACCCAGGCATGTGCCCTGACTGGGAATCGAACCGCGATCGTCTAGTTCGCAGGTCTGTGCTCAATCCACTGAGCTACACCAGCCAGGGCCCTTGGATACTTTTCATAGGTTTATTGTCCAGGGTTTCTATTGGGCATTAGTCACATAAACATATAGCACCTATGT
>NW_028090233.1:0-1296 GCF_014824575.4 Sturnira hondurensis
ATGATTATATTAGATGGGCCGCCACTACGGCTTGGAAAAAATTACCCAAAACGGGGGTAAGGAAGGAAGAACTGTCAAAAATTAGACAAGGGCCCGATGAACCCTTCCAAGACTTTGTCGCGCGTCTTCTAACAGCAGCACAGAGAATTATTGGAGACTATGACGCTGCCACTATAGTCACTAGGGAGATGGCATTTGAAAACGCTAATGCTGCCTGTCAAGCTGCTATGCGACCCTGGAAGGGTAGGGCAACCTTAAATGATTATATTAAGTTATGTGCTGACATAGGCCCAGGGTATATACAAGGAATTACTTTAGCTGCAGCCCTGAAAGGACAAACAGTAAATGAATTCTTAGCCACAAGAAAGGGGGGTAGGAGAAAATCTGGACCCCCCGGGAGTTGTTATAATTGTGGAAAAATGGGTCATGTTGCTAGACAATGCTCTAATTCTGGAAGGTCGAATAATCCGAGTTCTGCTCAAGGTCGCTCACCAGGCTTGTGCCCTAGATGTAGAAGGGGAAATCACTGGTTAAATGAATGTTATTCTCAGAGAGATTGTGACGGAAATCAATTGCCCCCGGTGGGAAACGGGAGGTGGGGCCAGCCTCGGGCCCCGCAACAAATTTACGGGGCAGTCACCAACCCGATCCCCGACCCGATGCCCATCTCGGGAGTGCAGGGGACCTCGGAAGTGCAGGGGACCGGTTTACCGTTTCCCACCTTAAACGAGCCACCCCAGGAAGCGCCGGTTTGGACCTCTGCCTTGCCAAACATGTAACACTGGTTCCAGAAATGGGAATACAGGCTTTACCCACTGGAGTATTCGGTCCTTTACCTGATAATACAGTAGGTCTCCTAATAGGGAGAAGTGGCTTTACTATGAAAGGGTTAATTGTAGCACCTGGAGTCATAGATTCAGATTATACAGGAGAAATTAAAGTTATGGCAAAAACTGAACATATTATTATTAATTTGCCTTCAGGGACACGAATTGCTCAATTATTATTGCTTCCTTATGTTAAAACTGAGCAAGGAGCTTACTCGATGAATTATCGAGGGAATGCAGGATTTGGTTCCTCTGATGCCTTTCTGTTAAAAGCAATAAAAATGGATCGCCCAGAATGTTGTCTTACTGTCAGTGGAAAAAGATTTACAGGCATTTTAGATACAGGGACTGATGTCTCTGTAATCTCTCTCAATCATTGGCCCCACAACAACTACCCTTCAAGGGGTCAGACAGTCATCTTCGCCATATCAGAGTGCCTCTATTTTATCCTGGGCTCATGAGGAAGGCT
>NW_028090234.1:0-584 GCF_014824575.4 Sturnira hondurensis
GTCTGCAAGTCTGGGGCAGGGCAAAGCCTTCTGTTTGTTTGTTTGTTTGTTTGTTTGTTGTGAGAGAACACAATGGTGCAAATGCCTCTGGGAGAGATAACATGAGGGTGTTTTTTCACTGGCCAAGAAATGTCTGATATTAGGTCTTTTTTTCTTCCAATTTTTTTATTTAATTATTTTTCAAGTACAGTTTTCTGTCTATTACTCCCATCCCACCCCATCCCCCTGATATTAGGTCTTTTTCTGACAGGGCTTCTTAGTGGGGCAGGAAGATGAAGGTCCAGGGAGGGCATGGGCACTCATTTGTGGGTGAAAAGGAGAGACAGCCAGTGCTTCCACGAGGAGGGAAGCGTGCAGAGAGGGGAGGGAGAGGACTCACACTTCCAAGAATTTAAATTTGGGTCACACAGATGATTCTGTTTGAAGGCCAGGGGGGTTTGCTCTATCATTCTTTTAAGAGCTGTCTGAACTGACTGTCAGGGTCCTGCTCAGTCATCCTATCAAAAAACACTCCCTTAGTTTCCAGGACTCGAGGGGGCTCCTAGTGTCCAAGGGAAACTCTTGGGTCTCCGGGACCTCCAGGA
>NW_028090235.1:0-758 GCF_014824575.4 Sturnira hondurensis
CTGATCACCAGTGCTTTGAACTGTGCATCTGATAGGTTGGCTATTTCTTGGTCACTTAGAGTTATTGGCTCTGGTTCTTCTTCTTCACTAAACGGTTAGTTTAGTTCAGTTTTCTGTGTTTTGGCTATGTTTTTGTTTACCAAACCTTTGTTGTCTTTAAACTTGGTTGTGGAAGGAGGCATAGTGTTTCCATCTATGCCTCCTTCTTGGCCCGAAGTCTAACTACTAAACTTCTAATTCATTTTTACACAGGACACCTTGAATTTTTAATGTTTCTTTATGTAAATAGGACAAAGTTGTACCTGGAAATATCTATATTATGAACCTTAAGATACCTAAATAAATTGGTGTGATAAAGGGCTGAAGTTGGTGACACCATTAAAATTCTGAAACCTTTTATATAGCCAAGTGCTCAATTTTGGAGGGGGGGGGTAAGTATTATGTATTTTTTTATTCTATGAGATGAGGCATTAATTTTTTTCACCTTGATTTCAGAAACAAACCAGTAATTTCAGTCCCTCTGAGTATCCAATCCGTACTCCCAGTGATGAATACGTGACTACAGCCGCCTCAGTGGCTTATGTTCCCTCCATTTGGTAGATTTGCCCAAGGAGACATCTTTGTAACAATATTCCTGTCTCTGTAAAAAAGAAGTTTGTCCAATCTGTCTTGGTTTTGAGTCAGTAAACAATTGGACTTTGAAGTAAAGAAACCATTGTAGAGACCAGGCCGTACGTTCTGGCCCAGGGATAGAAAGG
>NW_028090236.1:0-785 GCF_014824575.4 Sturnira hondurensis
AAGCTGTAAGGAAGCGCAAGCAGCCACACAGAAAAGTGGTCTGGCCCACAGCCCCTGCTGAGGAGTTGACAGCCAGCGTCAATCACCAGACATGTCGCTGAGCGAGCCAGCCATGAGATGACCCCTGCCCTCAGCCACCGAGTCACCTCAGCCTTTGAGTCTTCTCAACTAAGGCCCCAGACTTTGTGGGACAGAGACAAGATGTCCCCATTGTGCCTTTTCCAAATCCTCACCCACAGAATCCACCAAATAAAATAGCATTTTAAACCACAAAGTTTTGGAATAATTGTTACAGAGTAAAATACAAAGTGGAACAGTAATTCTCCCTCAAATATACGCATCAAATTTATTCTGCAATAAAACTTCCAAATTACAATACATCCTGAACTTTCAGGAAAGCTGATGAGTGGCCAAAATGACAAATTCTAAATTTTCAGTGTCAAAGAGCTTCAGCCAAAATGGTATGTAACTGGCACACATACTACCACTCCCCGAGCCTGTAGCTCAGGCAGACATCATTAATCAATGATGAGCAGGGATCCGGCCTTAAGTCCCTCTCAACAGAACACTCAGCATAGTGCATCGACAATTGCGTGGGTGGGGCTGGCGCACAGTGTGAAACCTCTTTGCCATGGACAATGATGACGACGTGGTTTGTGTAAGAGCTGAGGGCGGTTCCCACTGGCTTATTCCCAGACAGAAGGATTGGAACTCTTGTTTAATCAGGCGCACACAAAAGCACGGTGGCTTTGCAGCATCTGTTTGCAAGAGTTCTTCTGTAGTAG
>NW_028090237.1:0-1255 GCF_014824575.4 Sturnira hondurensis
GCTTGGGTGCGACTTCTCCCGGCCCAACTCTGCAGGCTGGGAGAACCTTGCCCGGGAGCGCAAACCCCAATAAAGCCCTTTATTGCCTACTTTATGGCTGATTGGCATTTCTTTCTCAGCGGAACCTAAGAAAACCTCTCAGAAGATATTTCTGACAAATGCCTTCTAGGGTCTTGTGTCCTGGTATGCCATAAAGTATGTATTTTAGCTCTAATGCATGGACTTAACATTCTTTTTGTTTTCTTTTATGGGTAATTCTTTGATGATCATCTCGCATCAGTATCTCTCAACATTTATTCAATGATTTACAATAATTCCCTGCAGGTGAAGTGTCTATCATTGAAAAAGTACACTTTCTACCCCCAGAATTTAGTCTCAGGTTAGGTGGCATTCATTCCCGCCTCCCTTCAACAGGTACGTGTTGTGCGCCTCCTATGGGCCAGGCACTAGAAGCGCAGTGGGCGGTCCAAAGAGTCTGCAGTGAGGAGCTGGGTGCGAGTCAAAGCAGCTGGCACAGAGGTCCAGAACCGTGAAGTCAGTAGCTGCCGGTTCGCACTCCTGCTCCGAGCTTTTCCTTGATGTTCCTGGCTTCAGCAGCATCCGGCCCTGCCTCCTGCTCTGCCTCCCGGGGCAACAGGGGGCACTAGCTGCTCTGCTCCTGGCGGGTCCCACAACGTTGGTGGGCGGCCCAGGAGCTCAGTCCCGTTCTCTTCATCCCCCCTCGGCCGTGCCCGACGGGCCTCCACTCTCGTTCTTCTCCTTCTCCTTTCCTCTCAGGTCCTGCCTGAGAGTCCCCTTCCTTTTGTGGATTCCCTTTGTTCCTGGCCCGCAGGTCCCTCCCACTTCCAGCTTTCAGCCCCTGCCCGAGTGCCGCCCCTCCCAGCTTTTCTCCCTGAGGCCGCAGACCTTCCACTGCCTAGCTGCGTGGGACCGCCCGCCGCAGGTTTTGAGAAGACTTTATAGACCCCCAGGCCGGGGATGGGGCAGGCACTGCCGCCACCGCCGCTGCTGCTGCTTCCTTGTCTTTTCGTCCCCTGGCTTCAGAGAGGCGAGGAGTGCGCGGGACCTGGGGTCTGGGGTCTGGGAGAGGGGGCGCAGGCGGCTCGGGGCCTGCGGGACTAGGCTGTGGGAGAGGGCGAACGTTTTTGGGAAACCGGACTAGAGGAAGGTAGAAGGGCGGGTGTTGGGAGGGCAGCAGGGAGCAGCGAGGGCCTGGGGCCTCAGAAGGCGGCGAGGGGGCGTGCGCCCAGCTAGT
>NW_028090238.1:0-529 GCF_014824575.4 Sturnira hondurensis
GCTTCTCCCTCTTACTCCGATTTGTCTTTCTTCCTGTAGAAGTTACTTCTCTTTCTCTCTCAAAAAAAGTAAGTTTTTAATTGTTGTTATTCTCTGAAAATCACTCTTGGAATTACCACAAGAAATTACCATACTATCTATCGTTCACCAAATCTTTTAAACAAGACTAAATTTAAAAGATAACATCTTTTTTTAAAAATATTTTATTCATTTATCTTTAGAGGGGAAGGGAAGGAGAGAAGAAGAGAAACATCAATGTATGGTTGCTTCTTGTGCATCCCCTGCTGGGAACTGGCCCCTGCGGGGAACTGGCCTGCAACCCAGGAATGTGCCCTGACTGGGAATCGAACGGTGATTGTCTGGTTCACAGGCCCGTGCTCAATCCACTGAGCTACACCAGCCAGGGCTAAAAGATAACATCTTTTAAATTTAGAAGAAGCTAAATCTACAAGAAGCTAACTTGAAGCAGTCAGAAAGTTTCTTAGTAGCTTTTCACTTGGTGATATTCTCCTAACTTGTAGATCCCAGA
>NW_028090239.1:0-509 GCF_014824575.4 Sturnira hondurensis
GGATATGTTTGAACAGCAATTAGCTGGAGCCAGAATCCAGCCTGTGGACTTTTCGTCCTTGGCCTGAGCAGAGCACACGGCTCAGACAGGAACAACTGAGCAACAGAATAAGGAACGGCCTTGAGGCCGTGTTTTATTAACTGTCCTGTTGTTAGCTCTAGGGCCTCAAATGAGGAGACAGTTAGCCTCATGGAGATTCAGGGTTTGCTTTTTGTTTGTTTTTATTCTTTAAAGTGAGAGGGTCCAATGATCTCTAAGAGCCTTAGTGTTTGTCTAGCACCAATACTCTATAATTTGAAGTGCATCGTAAAATGTTTGAATATCATAAGTAGGACTTTAATGCCTCTCCCTCTTTCCCCTAAGGCTATCCGTGAAATTTTCTCTCCCTCTGGCAGACAGTTGCAATTCCTGAAGCTGGAAAGCCTATCCAGCAGGGCATGTCCCAGACCTGGATGTTGGGGAACTGGCAGGGAGGACCTGCTAATGAAGAGTATTTTCAGTCAGCTGCA
>NW_028090240.1:0-532 GCF_014824575.4 Sturnira hondurensis
TGGAAGTATGAATCTGTTGATCTGATTTAGTAATTATGTACAACAAAGAACTGATCAACAATTTCATTTAATTCATTTTTGGAAAGAATACATTTCAGTATATCTTTTTTTAATATACTGGTTTTTATCATCTTTTTAGAGATTTTATTTATTTATTGTTAGAAGGGAAAGAAAGGGAAGGAGAGAGGGGGAGAAATATCAATGTATGGTTGCCTCTCATGCATCCCCCGCTGGGAACTGGCCTGCAACCCAGGCATGTGCCCTGACTGGAAATCGAGCAGTGATTCTTTGGTTCACAAGCCTGCGCTCAATCCACTGAGCTACACCAGCCAGGGCCATTTCAGTGTATCTTTTACCACCTATTTAAATATTATTTCTGAGGATTTACTCTACAATAATGTAAAGATACAAAAATTTCTTACCACATTTACCTTCTCATTGCTGTAACACAATAGGCAAACACATAAACAAATATAACAGCTCCAGGTTATGATAAATGGTTTGACGGAAATAAACAGCAGGTTGTTATAGA
>NW_028090241.1:0-587 GCF_014824575.4 Sturnira hondurensis
CCCCCCGCCCACGCCCGCCCCGCCCCGCCCAGCTGTTGACCGCTCCTTCTCATGCCGTAGGTTTGGCCGTCACCGCTGACCTCCCCTTCTAAATCAGCTCTGCTCTACTCTTCATTTTCCCCACGCACACTCGCCACAATCTGTAATTACTTGTTTACTTTCGGTCACCCCATCTGTCACATCCTTTGCTGTATCTCTGGGGCCCGGCTTGGAGGCAGGGACACAGCAGATACTCAGTAAAAACTCCGCTTGAACGGGTGGATGGAAGATGACGGAGATAAAAGCTCAGAAGAGGTTTTGCGTACAGACACTGTGGCTCGTGTCCTGTACGTACCCACTCACTGCACTGTCCTGGCAACCTGTGTGACAGGCGCTACCATCATCCCCTTTTGCAGGGGATGCTGCCGAGGCTCAGAGACGTTAAGGAACTTGCTAGGGGTCACACAGTCAGTAGGTGGCCAAACTAGGACTCAGGGCCCCAAAGTCTGTGCCCTCAGTCAGCACAACCCTTACCGAGCCTGACTCCTCACAAGTGACTGAGGATACAGAGGTGAGGAAGGTGCAGCCTCGGGTGCAGAGGATGAGAC
>NW_028090242.1:0-1751 GCF_014824575.4 Sturnira hondurensis
TAATATCCTCATGAATATAGGTGTGCATATTTTTAAAAACTATTATTGTATATAATCAATTAATAAATAAAAACAACAACACACCAACCAAGAGGAGTTTATTTCAGGGGTACAAGGCTACTTCAATATCAGAAAATCAATTATTGTAATCATATTAACTATGGGTAAAATGTTAAACCAAAGAAACCATATTAACCAGATGATAAAGAAAAATTATGGTATTATAAATCAATGAAGAAATCATATTTGGTAAAATTTAACACCTGTATATGATTTTTTAAAAAAATTCAGAAAATAGAAGTAAAGAATAATTTTTCTACCTAATAAAAAGCATGTACAAAACAAAAACAAAGCATAATTTTAAAAAAGTACCAATAACTACTGGTAGTAGTATATGTAATGGTGAAATACTGAATGATTTCTTCCTGAATGGGGAAAAAAGGCTCTGCCTGCTCATTCCTTTTAATCACTATGACGCTAGAAGTTCACTTCTATGTGCAAATTAAACAACAAAACAAATGAAACCCAGCATAAATCCGTGTATTGGAAAGAAACAAATAAACTGTTCTTATTTGTGGATATCATAAATGTCTATGTAGAAAATCCCAAGGAATATACAAAAAACTCCAAAATAAACAGGCAAATAAAAATGCAAACATCTTCTACAACTAAGAAGTAAGCTATGTTCAGAATGCAATATTAATGTGCAAAAATAGAAATCAATTTTATTTCTATATACTAGCAAAGAATACACAAAAAACAAAATTAAAAACACAATATTATTCTATCAGTCTCTTAAAAAAATGGATTCTGTAGGTGTATACAGGGTCCGGCAGAAGCGGGGCCTGCTTGAGTGTGGTTAGTAGGGTAATATGGGTGTAATAATTTAGCTTTAATTTGAACATTTCACTTAAGATGTCATATGGTGAGCTTGAGCATGATATTGTTATGTTATAGAATTACATGCTTATGATTTTGTAATAAAAGATTTTGTAAGAAAAAGCAAGCATTATTTCTGCTCTACCCCATATACCTAAGAAAACATGAACAGAGTATTCAAGCTCAAAACTGCAAAATGCTAATGAAATAAATCAAAGACAGTCAATATCTTTGATCAATATTGTCTAATTAAAAAGACATACCCCTATGTCTTCATGGACTTCATTGTTTGGAAGATTTAATATAATAAAAATGTGAATTCTCCCAAATTGATACACAGGTTTACTATGATTCATATCAAATACTCAGCAAGAATATTTTGTGGATACATTCAAGATTATTCTCAAATTTATATGAAAAGTCAAATGAATGTCAAAACAAATATTTAAGAAAAGAGAGACTTTCGCCAAGATGGAAGCATAGGTGGAAACACTGTGCCTTCTCCCACAACCAAGTTTGAATACAACAAAGGTTTGGAGAAACAAAGACACAACCAAAGGACAGAAAATTGAATTATACGGAAGTCCGACTACATCTAACCGTTCAACGGGGACGGTAAGAGGGGTGGAGCCAGCAGCGGGCAGGGTCGGGCAGGACAGGGCCCCCGACCCAGGCGCGCAGGCAGACGAGAACCAGTTGGGGTGCGGGGCAGACCGCGGGCGCATATTCGCGCAGAGTGAGACGGACCACGCAGGCCCCAGGGGGCGAGGGCTGACAGCGGTGGCACACTCGCGTGCAGTGGGACGAAAGGCGTGGGCCTGGTGATGGCAGCAACTGCGGCACCAGTGAGGGCCGTGGCGGCAGGCGGCGGA
>NW_028090243.1:0-4246 GCF_014824575.4 Sturnira hondurensis
TGCTGTGACAGAATACCATAGACTAGGAGGTTCAGACACCATTATTTATTTACGATGATTCTCCCAGGAAGCCCTGCACACACTTGACACCTTGACACCATACTTGTTGTTACAATATTATGAACTGTACTCCCTAGGCTGCACTTTCCATCCCTGTGATTGACTTGTAAATGCCAATTTGCACTTCCCAATCCATTTGTCTTTTTCACCCACCCTTCCACAGCTCTGCCCCCATCTGGCAACCATCAGTTTGTTCTCTGTATTTCTGAGCTTGTTTATTTATTTTGTTTTCTAGATTCCCTACATAAGTGAAATTCTATGGTACTTGTTTTTCTCTGTCTGACTTACTTCACTTAGTATAGTACCTTCCAGGTCCATCCATGTTGTCACAAATAATAAGATTTCCCTTTTTTATGACCATGTAATATTTCCTATGCATGTGTACCATTTCTTTATTCATGTGTCTTTTGAATGGAGCATTTACTTCACTTACATTTAAAGTATTATCAATAGGTATGTCGTTATTGCCACTTTATTAGTTTTTTTCTAATTGTTTTTGTAGTTCTCTGTTCCTTTCTTATTCGCTTTCTTTTCTGTTGTATGTTGTGCTTCAATTTCTTTCTCTTTATTTCTTGCATTTTTCTTGTATGTGTTTGGTTTGAAGATATTGTATGCTTCAAATATACCAAGCCATGTTTGTAGCAGTCTATTTTAAATTGATGGCCTCTTATCTTCTAACATGTTGTAAAATCACTGTCATTTTTCACTCACCCTCTCCACATTCATGTTTTTTGTCACTATATTTTACTTTGTGTGTGTGGGTGTCACTTAAGTTACTGTTGTAGTTACATGTGATCTTCTTACTCTTGTACTCTACCCTTTGTTCTGGCTTTCGTGTTGGGTAATCCTCTGCTTGTGTCACATGTTTGCCTTTGTCCGTGAGACTGTTGTTCTTTGCGATGTATTCTTACTCATGTTTTTTATATTTATTTCCTTCTTCTTAAAGAAGTCTCTTTAACATTTCTTATAATACTAGTTTGGTGGTAAAGAACTCCTTCAGTTGTTTTCTTGTCTGGAAAACTCTTTATCTGTCCTTCCATTCTAAATGATAGTCTTGCTGGGTATAGTAACCTTGATTGAAGGTCCTTGCTTTTCATAGCTTTGAATATTTGGTGCCAATCTGTTCTGGCCTGTGAAGCATTTCCAAAATGACCCAGCTTAAGCCATCTGCCCATTCCTGGCCAGATGTGATGGAGTTCTCTGATCAGCCACATGCAGAACATGGCTGCCATGTTGCCATGAGTGAGGTCAGTAACAGTAACAACAAAGCCACCTGATCTAGAACATGAGGGTGGACAGTGCTCCCCATGAAAACTGCACTGTTATTGCCCACAGAAATTGAAGAATATTGGGAAATCAAAAGACGGATGTGCACTACACACAATCTCTTGAAATACCCTGATCAAACCACACTGAGTTTCTGAACACAGATCAAAGTATCACAGTTCCTTAGGAGAAACTTTACCAGAAATGATGATTGTGTGGAAGAACAGAGCTTGTTTAGGCTAGAAGACAAGGAGGAAACTCCAGGGTCTGTGAGCAATGATCAAGTATCTCATAAAATACTTACATAGGTGATACCTTTTTGTCATGTATCAATAAAGAGTCTAATTATGGATGTGGTAGATACTCAATAGATATTTTTAATAAATGGCAGAAATCATGAGGGAAAGGCAACTCTTACAGATTTTAAAAGACTAGGAATATATGTGTACAAATGTACATGTTTTCTTTTGCCCAGGGTAAATATTTAGAAAGGGCATGACTAGATCACATGTAGGTGTATGAATCAGTTTGCTATGGCTGCTATCACAAACACAGTGAGTTGGGACAGTTCCAGGTTACTGGTGTGTAACAGTTCTGGATGTCAGGAGTTCCAGGTGTGTTTTACAGGGCCAAATTGAAATGTCAGAGGCCTGCATTGTTCAAGAGACCCTGGGAATATCTACATATTTTTTTGCTTTTTTCAGTTTCTAGAAACCACCTACACTCCTTGGCTTCTGGCCCTTTCCTTCTCTTCAAGGCCAGCTATCAGGTTCAAGAAGTCTCTCCCTCTGACCCTTCTGCCTGCTCTTGTGAAGACCTACACTGGGCCACCCAGAGTATACAGATAATTTCCCCACCTCAAGACCTTTATTTTAATCATACCTGCAAAGTCCCTTTCCCTATATAAGGTGACATATTCACAGATTCCAGGAATTAGCACATGGACATCTTTGGGAAGACTTTATGCTGCCTGACACAGTGTATATTAAACTTTTTAAGCAACTGCCAACTGTTTTCCAAAGCGGTTACACCATTTTACGTACCCACCAACAGTACATAAGAGTTCCTCGTCCTTGCCAATACTTGGTACGGTCAGTTATTTTGATTTTAGCATTTCTAATAGGTAATCAGTGGTGTCATATTTCTAGCCTTAATTTGCATTTCTCCCTAAGTAAAAAATACTGCATATCTTTTTGTGTCCTAATTTGCCATGAGTCTATCTATCTTCTTTGGTTATGTTGCTGTTTAAATCTATTGCCCATTTGTAATTGAGGGTTTTTTTTCTATTATATTTTAAGTGTTATTTCTATATTCTGGATACAAGCACTGTGTTGTATATATGCTTTGTAAATATTTTCTCCCAGTCCATGGCTTAACATTTTATTCTTTTAGTAGGTTTACTTATAATAGCCAAAAACTAAAAACAATTCAAATGCTCAACACATGAATAGATAAAGTGTGATATATCCATCTTACAGGAAGCTACTCTGTAATAAAAGGGAATAAACTATTGATATTCCCAATAAAACAGATTAATCTTGAAGCAGTCATGAGTGGGAAAAAGCCACACAATAAACAGTATATGCTGTATGATTTCATTTATATAAAATTCGAGAAAATACAAACTCACCTAAAACAACAGAAAGCAAATCAGTAGTGGCATGGGATAGGGATTGGTATGTGAGGTGGGGGTGTGCAAAGAGAAGATTACAAAGACCAAATATTTGTGGTGAGAGAAAATGTTCACTGTTTTGACTATGGTGATAGGTTCATGGTTATATAATATGTCAAAGCTTATCAAAACATACACTTGAACTATGTGCAGTCCATTATATGCGAATTGTACAATACTTCAATAAACCTAGTATTTAATTTTTTTACAATTTTTTATTTAGTTATTTTTCAAGTACAGTTTTCTGTCTATTACTCCCATCCCCTCCCACCCCCCGTACTCCCCCTCCCTCCCATTTCCACCCCTCTCAGCTGTTGTCCATGTATCCTTTATACATGTTCCTTTAAATCCCTCCCCTATTTCCCCTGAAATTCCCTCACCTCTCCCCTCTGGTCACTGTCAGCCTGTTCTCTAGTTCAGTGTCTTTGGTTATATTTTACTTGCTTGTTTGTTTTGTTATTTAGCTTCCTGTTAAAGGTGAGATCCTATGGTATTTTTCCTTCAACACCTGGCTTATTTCACTCAGCATAATGCTTTCCAGTTCCAACCACGATGTTGCAAAAGGTAGGAGCTCCTTCTTTCTTTCTGCAGCATAAAATTCCATTGTGTATATGTACCATAGTTTTTTGATCCACCGTAAAAGACCCTGGATAGCAGCTGCAATGTTAAGAAAGAAGAACAAAGTAGGAGGGATCACAATACCTGATATCAAACTGTATTACAAGGCCACCGTAATCAAAACAGCCTGGTACTGGCAGAAAAACAGGCACATAGACCAATGGAACAGAATAGAAAACCCAGAAATAAACCCAACCCTCTACAGTCAATTAATATTCGACAAAGAGGGCAGTAACATAAAATGGGGTAAAGATAGCCTCTTCAACAAATGGTGTTGGGAGAATTGGACAGCTACATGCAAAAAAATGAAACTTGAGCACCAACTTACACCATACACCAAAATAAATTCAAGGTGGACAAAAGACTTAAATACAAACCTAGTATTTTAAAAGGAGAGTGAAAAGATGTATTAACTAAATGCAACACGTGGCTCTTATTTTAATCTGGATTTAAACAATTCAACTTTAAAAGAAGCTGAGTCAAATGATATTTAAAAATTTGTGACTTCCACCAAGATGGAGGCATAGGTGGAAACACTGTGCCTTCTCCCACAACCAAGTTTGGATACAACAAAAGTTTTGGTGAACTAACACACACCCAGAGGCCAGAAAACCAAATTATACGGAAGTC
>NW_028090243.1:7882-20744 GCF_014824575.4 Sturnira hondurensis
GATGAAAAATATGAACAGTGAAAGGACAGCAAACACACAGTTATTAACAACCACACCTAAAACAAAAGCAAACCAAGAGGACAGCTAGATCAGGAGTGGAACCATAGAAATGAAGAACACATGGAGGGTTAGCAACAGGGGAGTGGGAGGAGGAGAAGGGGGGAGAAGGCACAGAAAATAGCATAGATGGTAGGTAGAAAATAGATAGGGGGGAGGGTGAGAATAGTGGGGGAAATATAGAACCTAAAGAACTTGAGACACGTGGTTATAAACTAAGGGGGGGAGAAGGGTGGGGGAGAGAGTGTGCGGGTAGAGGGGAATGAAGGGGGGGAATAGAACAACTGTAATGGTATAATCAATAAAATATATTATAAAAAAAATTTGTGTTAAAATTTGTCATAGCAACTTCGTAAAATTTTTAGTCCCTATCTCTCAGAGATGTGTACTGAAATCATTAGCTGATTGAGTAATATGATCTCTGAGATTTTCTTTAAATAAACCCATTCATGAGGGAATATAATAAATAATAATGTAATGCCTAGTATGATGTCAGAAGGGTACTAGAGTTAGTGTGGGATCACTTAATAAGTTATATGAATGTCTATTAACTATGTTGTACACCTGAAATTAGTATAGTATTGTATACCAACTATAATTGAAAAGTATTTTAAAATATATTTTATTGATTATGCTATTACAGTTGTCCCATTTCCACCTTTCATTCCCCTCCACACTGCACACCCTTTCCCACCCACATCCCCCGCCCCTTTGGTTCACAACCATGTGTCATAAGTTCTTTAGCTTCTACATTTCCTATACTATTCTTACCCTTCCCCTATTTTCTACCTACCACCTATACTACTTATTCTCTGTACCTTTTCTCTCTCTCTCTCTCCTCCTCCCACTTCCCTGTCACTAACCTTCCACGTGATCTCCATCTCTGTGGTTCTGTTCCTGTTTTAGTTGTTTGTTTAGTTTGTTTTTGTTTTTATTTTAGATGTGGTTGTAAATAATTGTGAGTTTGCTGTCATTTTACTGTACATGTTTTTTTCTTCTTTTTCTTAGATAAGTCCCTTTAACATTTCATAGAGTAAGGACTTGGTGATGATGAACTCCTTGAACTTGACCTTATCTGAGAAGAACTTTATCTGCCCTTCCATTTTAAATGAGAGCTTTGCTGCATAGAGTAATCTTGGATGTAGATCTGATGCAGACACTGGCCCACAGTGTCCATGTCATTATGGATGAAATGAGACATTCACATGGACTACCGAGTCCAGTGGAGAAAAAGGGCAAGCATAGCCTTTCTCTCAAGGGGAGCAAAAGCCTTGGCCCTTGCCATGACTGGCCTTTATTGAGTTTCTCCGCATATTACATGATGGTCCTCATTTACTATGCACAGGTTGTTTTAGGTGGTTACCTTTTACAGAAAACGAAGGAGCCAATGCCACTAATCACATAACAGAAAAGGGATATTTGCAAATGAAAAGGGCAAAAGTGGTTGAACCAGTTACATTGGTCCTTGGAAGGTTTAGCATGGTTTTTAGGAAGTTACTTTGCAGTAAATGTTTTCCGCAAATCCAGGTGAGGGAGTTTTTAACAAAAAGCAAGACTCAAAGTGGCCTAGGTACATAGCAGGCCTGATCCCCCACAGGAGAACCTGTCTGTGGGTGTGGGTCCTGTGCATCTCACGATGGAAGCTGGGCCCACGCCACACAGATTGATCTCCTCCATAGGTCCTTGCCTTTCATGACTTGGAATACTTCTTTCTAGCCCCTTCTTGCCTGCAAGGTTCTTTTTGAAAAATCAGCTGACAGTCTGATGGGAAGTCCTTTGTAGGTAACTGTCTCTTTATCTCTTGCTGCTTCTAGGATTCTCTTCTCACTTTTATATTGGGTAATGTGATTATGATGTGCCTTGGCGTGTTCCTCCTTGGGTCCAACTTCTTTGGCACTCTCTGAGCTTCCTGGACTTCCTGGATGTCTATTTCCTTTGCTAGATTGGGGAATTTCTTCTTTATTATTTGTTCAAGTAAGTTTTCCACTTGTTGCTCTTCTTCTTCCCCTTCTGGTATCCCTATAATTTGGATGTTGGAACATTTAAAGATGTCCTGGAGGTTCCTAAGCCTCTCCTCATCTTTCTGAATTCTTGTTCCTTCATTCTTTTTTGTTTGGTCATTTTTTTCCTTCCTTCTGGTCCACTCCATTGATTTGAATCCCAGTTATGTCCCATCACTATTGGTTCCCTGTACATTTTTTTTTTCATTTCACTTAGTGTAGCCTTCATTTTTTTCATCCAATTTGTGACCCAAATCAACCAGTTCTGTGAGCATCCTGATTACCAGCATTTTTGAACTGTGCATCTGATAGGTTGGCTATCTCTTTGTCCCTTAGTTGTATTTGCTCTGGAGCTTTAATCTGTTCTTCTGTTTGGGACATTTTTTTGTCTTGTCACACCTGTTATGTAGTAAGGGGTGGAGCCTTAGGTGTTCACCAGGGCGGGCCAACCCAGTTACTGGATTGTGACACTGTATGTGGGAGCGGGGTCTGAGAGGGAATAATGGCACTTGCTCCACTCTCTGTCCGATTTTAGTCCCTTCCACTGCTTCCCCCGAGCAAACTGAGCCTTTCTGGTGCTGATTCCCATGTAGGTGGGCTTTTGTATGTTCTAGGACCCTGTGGATCTCACCAATGAACTTGCCTGTGGGGCTGAGAGTCTCCCTCAGCACCTCAACACCCACAGATGTTTTCAATCAGTGTTTTAAGGCTTTATTTCCCTGTGCTGGGACCCTGGGTTGCATGGTCTATCTCACTCCCCAGTTTCACCTGGTTTAGCTGCACACAAATGTGGGACCACCTGGTCAGCCAGCTGCCTCACGCGCCATACCTCACTTCACAATTGCCACCTTACTGGGTCTGCCTGTTGCCACCCCACACCCTGGGTCTGCCAGCCGCTGCCTGCACGTCCCGGGTCTGCCCGTTGTAATCTTGTGCACCTGGTACCACCGCTTTTTTTTTTTTGCCGTGACCCCTCTCTGCCCAGCCACCCGACTTCGTCCCTCTTACTGGTCTGGATAAATGTGTCTATTTTAACTCCTTGGTTGTCAGACTTCCATACAGTTTAATTTTCTGTCAGTTCTGGTTGTTATTTTGTTTCTAAATTGTTGTTTTCCCTATTTTGGTTGTGGAGGAGGCACAGAGTGTCTACCTACACCGCCATCTTGGCTGGCAGTCCTGGAAAAACATTTCTTAAAAGAATCCATGCGTGGTTGGAGGGGTGAGTGAAAGGTGAATATGAAATACGACTGGGCATCTGTTGATAATTGCAGAGAGGGGTAATGGACCTGTACAGGTTTGCTACACTTTTTTCTCTAACTTCAAGTATATTTCAAAACTTCCATCCTGTAAAGTTAAATTATTTAAATTTTTAGATGTGTATTGAATACTGTTAAATACAGCATAGCCTATTTTTACTTGATATGAGACTGGCATTTTCTAAAAACAATGACTTTCTGAAAATGGAATGAGCTCCCTTAGAACACAGTGAGTTGGCTGGGATGAACAGGAGGCATCCAGAGGCCTGAAGACCCTTTATGAGGGATGACATGGAGCAGAGTTTGACAACCTATGACCCATGGGCCATATCTGGCCCTCCACCCATGAGAAAGAAAGGCAAAAGCCATATTTAAATGGTTTTAAAATTTTTAAGTAATGTTTTGTGACATGTCAAAATGATATGTAATACAATTTCAAAGTTCATAAGTAAAGTTTCATTGGAACATAGCCACATCCATTCACTTGTGTTTTGCCTCTGGCTGCTTTTGTGTCATAATAGCAGGGTTAAATAATTACATCAGGGACTGTGTGACCCTCGGAGTCTAAACTACTTACCGTTTGACTCTTTATAGAAAAAGTCTGCCGATTCTTGATAGGGAAGATACCTTAAACACTAAAATTGTTTCCCTTACTGACTGAGCACTCCAGAGTGGAAGTGTGAGTAGCGGAAGTCAAGAACATGAATACATCCAGCTTTACACTCTGTCCCTCCCACCAAAGGGAACTCCAAGGATCAGGGGAAGATATTATGCTCAATTTAGAGCAATAAATGCATTGTCATTTCTGGGAACACAGTGAGTTTGGCAGTTACAAGGGTCATATTGGGTCCCTAACCTCAGGGCCCAGCATCCTCTTCTGGTAGACACTGACAAAGTCAACACAAAAGTTTAAAGAGCAGAGTGTAACTCTCTGCCCTTATCAATGCCCGGAACACTGTTGGGTTTGCTCATTTGTCTATTCACTGGCCCAGGACTCTGCCATGTTCACTGCCATAGTCCATGCCTGGAGATAGTAGGCCATCATCCTTATTGAAGGAGTGAAAGTCACAGCATTAAATATTGTTTTCTTCTTCTACAATGCAAATGCTCTGTATTCCCATTTGAGGCTTCTTCACATAGGCATAAACATAGCACCTGGAAGTAGTACAATATGAGTATTGAGGGAATTTTCCCAACCACAATTTCCATGCAAATCAGAATTAAGTTCAGCTCCCAGTCCAGAAGGCAGCCACCATTCAGAGTTCAGCCAAGTCATAATACACACTGTTCTTCCCTGTGATGAACAATAATGTGCTGTGACTGGCTGTGTGACTCTTGGCTGGTGACTCACCCTCCATGTTCTTTGTACATGTAAAAATGGGAGAGCATCATGGGGTTGTTTTCATGATCAAACAAGGTAAATGTGAGATGACAGGGCACAGTACCTGAAAACTACCCGTGTCCATCAACAGATAAATGGATAAACAAAAAAAGTGCATACAGTCAATAGAATATTAATCAGCCATAAAAATAAATGAGGTATTGGTACATGTCACTTCATAGATAAACCTTAAAAGTGGGCTAAGTGAAAGAAACCAGACACAAAAGGCCACATGTTACATAATTTTGTTTATATGAAATACACAGAATAGGCAAATTCATAGAGGCAGGTAAGAGGTTAGAGGTTTCCAGGGGCTGAGGAGAGGAGGGAATGTGAAGTGACTGCTTGGTGGGTAGAGAGTTTCTGTTTGGGGTGGTTGAAATGTGTAGAAATTGACAGTGGTGATAATTGCACATCATGAAATGTCCTAGCACCATTGACTTGTACACTTAAAAGTGTTTGCTTGTGAATATGGACTACAGTGTGGTGATCGCTGGGAGGAGTGCTGTATAAGGGGACTAAATGGTAATGGGAAAAATACAATGAAGATGAAATTTTAAAAAAAACTGTTGGCAATGGCAAATTTTATGTTATATACACTTCACCACCCATAAAAGGCTTTGGAAACTAAACTAAAGAGCCCCAGAAATACAAGATGCTGATTTGAGAAGCTGGAACAAGAATTCCTGGACTTGAATCTCAGTTCTACAGTGTGAGTAATATTGCACAGCCCGTAGTCATCCTATTCAATTTCCCCCTCTGAAAATGGGGGTTAGAAAATAATTTTATTTCTCGCGTGCTCTAAGTGGTCAAAGAGCTCATTAATATAAGCACTTAGAAGATGCCTATATATAGTAAGTGCTCAATAAATGTTGATGAGCAGTTACAAGGCTACTACTGATAAGTGATTCTATCCATACACACTCTTAGCACACGGTTTCTGAGCCTCCTCCTTGTCTGCATTATGGGTAGAAAATTCTCTGTTGTGAGGACTGTCTGTGCATTGTAGGATGTTTAGCAGCATCTCTAACCTCTTCCCATTATATGTCAATAGCACACACCCCTAAAAAGTTATGACAATCAAAAACTTCTCAACATTCTCAGATCTCCCTTGGAAAGCAAATTTTTCCCTGGTTGAAAACCACTGCCCTAGCATCACCAAATTACAAAGTTCGAAGGGGTCTTAGATGGTTTTTTCTTATTTGATGACTTCCAGATTCTTTTGACCATGTCCCATGACTGTTTGTGTGGATCCATATTTACAAGGGGGTGGGGGAACAAAAATTGGAATTTATCTATAAAAAATTATGTCCTCATTCTTACACGTTTAAACTTCACTCACCTTCAAAGCACTCTTCTATTGATGCAATACACCCATCAAGAGGTTTTGTCCACTGCTCTAAACAGTTTTTGAACTCTTCGATTTTGATGCCTTTTAGTGTTTCTGCCCTGGTTTTTTTTTTCACCTCTTCCACATCAGGAAAANAAATTGGAATTTATCTATAAAAAATTATGTCCTCATTCTTACACGTTTAAACTTCACTCACCTTCAAAGCACTCTTCTATTGATGCAATACACCCATCAAGAGGTTTTGTCCACTGCTCTAAACAGTTTTTGAACTCTTCGATTTTGATGCCTTTTAGTGTTTCTGCCCTGGTTTTTTTTTTTTTTCCCCTCTTCCACATCAGGAAAACATTTTCCTTTGAAGACTTTTTTATCCAGGGAAACACAAAAATGTTGCTTTGGGTGAGATGGGATGAATAGGAGGATGGGGCACAGGTGTCATAATGTTTTTGGTCAAAAACTGCTCAACACACAGTGTGGTATAGGCAGGTGCACTCGTAAATCACCCATCATGAAATGGGCAAACACATTGAAAGGGTGTTCAAAGAAAAGCTCACTGAAGCTGAACACAGCCTCTCACAACAATGCCAGCTAGTAAGTACCCTGATACAGATGGGTTCCTGTAACACTCATCTAGTGTGAGAAGCCTGTACCACAAGGGGCCCACCCCCAGATGAAAATTCCATTTGGAGGGAATCCCCCCTCACATCATGCACATATGTATCTAAAGTTTCACAATACAATATATACCTTTACTCTGTATAATGCAAAATCCTCATTTTCATTGTACTGTTTTCTTTTTCTTTTCTTAAAAAAATGGTCACAACCCTTTAAATTGACTTCATGACCCCCTTATACAGGTCACAACCTACAGGTTGAAAAATATTGATCGAGTCCATTGTATTTTACCAAGGGCCAAAGAAATGTCCAGACATTCCAGTCCTGCACTGGGCCCACCACATCTCTCAGCCTGCCTATCAGTGATTGTTTCAGGCTGACTCTCACCCGCTCTCCAGCTTCCAAAATGGGTCCATATCCCATGCAGTGCAGGGGAAATCAGCTCCCCAACCTTTTCCTAGCTTTAGAATCACATGTATATGCA
Organism: Sturnira hondurensis; assembly: GCF_014824575.4. Lineage (NCBI taxonomy): Eukaryota > Metazoa > Chordata > Mammalia > Chiroptera > Phyllostomidae > Sturnira > Sturnira hondurensis. The sequence goes on from NW_028090243.1 coordinate 15,024, forward strand.
CAATAAATATAAATATAGACAAATTTACCTGGAAGTCATGAGACTAGATGATATCCATGACCCCTTGCCACTTTGTGATTTGGTGATGCCAGCGCAGTAGTTTTTAACCAGATAGACATGAATTTGGAATAGTAGAAGGGAAAAGTTTAATTATTAAAAGGTACACACACTCAAATTGATTTCGCATTAAAAGTATTCTCTCTCTCACCCCCCTACCTCTGCTTAAAAAAAAAAAAAGCAAGCAGCAGGTTGACTGGGACTATTTCTCAGAGGCCAATATTAGCCCTACCCCTGGAGACTTGCCTTTGCCAGCAGGTCTCAGCAATTAAACATCCTGGCACAACACCTAGAGGACAGCCAAATCCTGCCCTAGGCCAGAAGTTGTGCCAAGGAGAGCTTTTATAAAAATCAATCTATTTTTATATTCTACTGTTAAATAAATCACAGGGGTAGCCAAAAGGACCTTTCCAAAGAACAGAAGTATCCATGTAAAATTTTAAAAGGCTGAATCAGAATCCTTTCACAAAGTACTCCCTGCATAGTGGTTTTTTTTTTTTTTTGGTCTCCAAAAAGTTACTCACCTGAGGTTAATGGTGAATAATAACTGCTGAAATTTACTGAGTGCGTGCTATAGACAAGTCTCTTTGTTAAGATCTTGTCATCATGGTAAGCACTTAAGAAAACAGATGGCATTACCATCCCCGTTTTGTCGATGGAGATCCTGAAACTCAAAGAGGTTAATTAAGTTCCCTTAAACACCATGGCTCTCCCATCACAATGCTGAGAATTAAACCCAGTAGGGTTGTCAGATGTACCATATAAAATACAGAATACAGCATTACATGAAAATGGCTAGAAATGAAAGTTCTCAAGCTCTCACAGACCTACTGAGTCAGAAATTGTGAGTAGAACTCCCAGAGCATTTCCAAACAAAACCATCTTCATTCATAATTCACACAATGTTCCAAAGGAGCTGCTCCTATTCCCCAGGACCACCCCCGGCCCTAATGCTCCTGTCCTCCCTCCCTGCCTCCCATTTCAGTAGAACAACCAGGGTCAGCCCTGGGATGAGAAGGACCCCTTGTCTCCTCTGGGGGACAGCCAGATCACAACTAGTCTGGGCACCCTAGGGGGGCTGGCCTAACTTTTTAAGCTTCCAAGTACATACAATTTTTGTAGTCTATTGTGTGCAATTACATTATATCTTAACAATGTACATACCTTAATTTTAAAATACTATTTCACTAAAAAATGCTATCATCTGAGCCTGTTGGGAAAAAATGGCACTGATATATTTGCTCAACACAGGGTTGCCACAAACCTTCAATTTGTGAAACAAACAAACAAACAAACAAACAAAAAAGAATATCTGCAGAATGCAATAAAGCAAAGCATAGTAAAACAAGATATGCCTGCATGGGTAGAATAACTGGCCCTTGCCAGGTGGCTCAGCTGGTTGGAGCATCGTGCTGTACTCCAGAGGGTGGCAGGTTTGACTACACACACACACACACACACACACACACACACACACACACAAATTAGAACTAATAAATGAATTCAGCACAGTTGCAGAATACAAAGAGCATATCAAAATTATATCTAAATTATAGGACAACCACCCAAGACTAGCTGAACCAAGCATTTATAACTAAGGATACAAATAAAAAACCAACTTAGACTAGTAGAATGGGTTGAGATGAAAACAGGGCAGGTCCCAGTCCTATATGTGGCAGTTAAGAATCATGAAAGAATATTTCTGCTTTGTCCCCTGAGGAGTGAGGGGTTCCAGAACCACACCAGCCCCCCAGCCTAGCCACCAGTCCTGTAAAGAGGAGTCCTCATACCATCTAGCTATAAAAGTCAGTGGCTTCCATCCAGCTGAGACAGAGGGCTGCTGGAGTCCCAAGTGGGTATACTTGCTGATGAACTCACTTACTTTAAAGCTCCAGTGCTGGGGCAGCAGCTCAAAAAGCATCAGGGATATACAGGGAGTAACTGAATTGTTTAGCTCCGGGGTGAGAACTGAGGGTGCAGCTCTCTTCTGGACTAAAGTACTGGTAGGTGCCATTGTCCACTTCCTGAGCCCTCACCCCACTCAGCCTGTAGTCACTGAGTCTCCATCAAACTCACCCCACCCTGGTGACTCCCTGGGAACCTGCACCACCCAACTGGCCCAGAGGTCAGACCTCTTTCACCACCTGTTACTCACAAGTGGCTGACTTCAGCCCATGCTGTGTACTTCCCTTTAATTTCTGAAAGGTCCACAAACCTGAAACAAGCAGCAGATGGTCTCAGAATGTCCTGTACCTCTTGCTAAGCTGTCCTCAGTCTGGCACTAGTGGCAGTTGGAAGCATAGCCTCTTCCTGGAGCCCTCAAGCCCAGTACAGGCAGTTACCAACCGCAGATCACTTTGTAGTTCTTGCCCATTGGCCCTGGACCAGACACAAGAAGATGCTGAGCTTGGCCTGCTTCAGGGCCCTTCCCAAGAGACCCCAGAATCAGCATACCCAGACCCAGCTTTAGACCACACAAGAGCACCACCCAATTAGCTCCACAAATGACACAGCCAATGGGTGGACTCAGTGGGCACCAGAGGCCCACGACAGTGAATCGCACCCATGGGGTTAGTTCCCACACAACAAAATTCCACCAAAAAACTATTAGAGCTAAGAAATGAAGTAAGTAGCAGTATACAAAACAATATTTGGAAATTGGTTGCATTTTATACACCAATAATGGACCATGTGGTAGAGAAACTATAAAACAATCCCATACACAATTGCATCAAAAAATAAAATACATAGGAATAAATTTAACCTAGGAGGTAAAAGACCTGTACTTAAAAAAATTATAAGACATTGAAGAAAAAACTGAAGAAGATAGAAATAAATAGAAGCATATTACCATGCTCATAGAGAGAAAGATTTAACATCATTGCATGCTACCCAAAGCAATCTAGAGATTCAATGTAATCCGTGTTAAAATACCAATGGCATTTTCACAAATAATTCTAAAATTTATATGGAACCACAAAGACCACAAGTAGCCACAGCAATCTTGAGAAGAAAAGCAAAGTTGAAAGTATGCTACTTGATACCAAACTACACTGCAAGCCTGTAGTCATCACAACAGTGTGGTACTATCATGAAAACAGACACACAGATTAATGGAACAGAATCGAGAGCCCAGAAACAAATGCACAACTATATGGTCAATTACCCTTTGACAAAGGAAGCAAGAATATACAGTGGGGTAAAACAACAATTTCTCCCATAAGTGATGCTGGGGAAAATGGACAGATACATGCTGGAAAATGAAACTAGACCACATTCTTGCACTATATAAAAGAATAAACTCAAAATAAACTTAAAGACTTAAATGTAAGACCCCAAACTATAAAACTCCTGGAAGAAAGCATAGGCAGTAAACTCTCTGATGTTGCTGTTAGGAATATTTGTTTTAAATATATCTCCTTAGTCAAGAAAGCAAGGAAAAAAATAAATAATGGGACTACATTAAACTAAAAAGTTTTGCACAGCAGACTCATTGATACAGAGAAGAAACCCATGTTTGCTAGATGAGAGGGGTGTTTAGGGGGACTGGGTGAAAAAGATAAAGGGATTAAGAAGCACAAATTGGTAATTACAAAAAAAGCCATGAGGATGTCAAGTGCAGCATGGGGAATATACTCAATATTGTCACAACTATGTATGATGCCAGGTGAGTAGTAAATTACTTCGTAAACTATATAAATGTTTGTAACTTTGCAAATTACATAAATGTTTAACCACTATGCCATACATCTGAACCTAATATAAACTATTGTCTAATGTCAACTGTAGTTGAAAAATAAAACATAAAAGGGGGGGCTATTACTATAACCCTGGTTCTAGGATTCACACCTAAGAAGGATGGGGCACAGGGGTTGTTCCCAAGATGATTCGTTATCTGGGACGTGTACTTGGGCCTCAGGGAGGGGACTGGGACCCTTGGGTCCAACTCAGGGCCCCTCATTCAGTAGTTCTGGAGCTCCATCCAGTGCCAGCTCCAAGGCCTCCCAGGTCCTGGGGCAGTTCCCACCAGAGATCCAGGAGTGGAGAGGGTGACTGAGACCCACCTGTGTTGCTGAGTGATCTTGGGCTGCCTAGTATAGGGGAGGGCAGAGAGGACGTAAGACTTGGTGGACCCTGGGCACTGGACCCCCATCCACAGGCTGGCCCACTAGCCCTGCAGTGTCTCTAGTTCAACCCACCTAATGCTACCTGGGGATAACAGGCCAATGACTGCACATCAGGGGTGGGGCACCACCCTCCACTGTCTCACCTGGAGATCAGGCAAAGGTGGCCACAGATGGGGAAGGTCACGGCCCTCTGATGGCCAAGAGTAATAGCAGCAGTAGCTGGAGCAGGGACATGGCCAGCCAAAGCCTTTGCAAGTCCATGCCTCCAAACCCATCACTAGGGACACTAACCTCAGCCTGACCCCGACCTGACCCTGCCCTTACTCCCAGTTCAGCGTAGCCCTGACCCTGGCTACCCCCAACCCAGGATTTATTCTAGCCTCTATCACTCTCCTACTTCAGATTGATTCACCCTGACCCAGCCCTGACCCTATGGGGTCTTGACTCCTCCCAGAACTGGCTCCAGACCCTAACCATGCCTGGCCTTTGACTAGGTGTGATTATGGCCTGGATCATAATGCAATCAGTGATCCCATGAATTAACAAGAAATGGCCATATACTATGCATGGAAAAATGGGAAAGGGCATGAAAAAGTAATTCATGGAAGGGGAAATTAAAAAACCCATAAACATAAGAAAAAAAGATCAATCTATTCAATTATCTAGAAAACAAAAACTAAAATGTGATTTTCAACCATCAAATTATAAATATTTTCTGAGATTGATGAAGACCCCTGATCTTCTATTAATCAGTGATTTCTCCGTGGAGTGAGGAAAGCATCCAAATTTCACAAATTTAAAGACATGTCCCCTATTATCTACTCCAGGATGTAATGTCCTGGATTTGTTGTGCCAGAGGTAAGATACTATCAGGCATTCATTTTCAAATGTGCTCGTTTTTGTCACTGGACTGTAAAGTCTAGACTACAGGAAAACTACTTCATTCATCACTGAATCTAAAAGCAAGAGAGTAGCAGAAATAAACTGCACACAGTATACACTAAAATATCAAGTTAGTAACTAATACTCTTATTTTTTTAATATAATTTTTATTTAATTCTTGTTCACATACAGGTTTCTGTCTTATATTCCCAACCCTGCCCGCCCCCCACCCCATGCTCCCCGACTCCCTCCCCTTTCCACCCCCCACCCTTAGTTATTGTCCATGTGTCNCCTTTTCCCCTATGATTCTCTCCCCTCTCCCCTCTGGACCCTGTCAGCCTGTTCCATATTTGAGTGTCATTGGTCGTATTTTGCTTGCTTGTTTGGTTTGTTTAGAATCTTGTTAATGGTGAGATCATATGATATTTGTCTTTCACCGCCTGGCTTACTTAGCTCAGCATAATGCTTTCCAGTTCCATCCATGATGTTGCAAAGGGTAGTAGTTCCTTCTTCCTTTCTTCGGCATAGAATTCCATTGTGTAAATGTACCATAGTTTTGTGATCCAGTCATTGACCGATGGGCATCTAACTCTTGATGGTTGATTGCTTCCAACTCTTGGCTATCGTGAATTGTGCTGCTATGAACATCGGGGTG
>NW_028090244.1:0-750 GCF_014824575.4 Sturnira hondurensis
CCTCTGATGTATAGAACACGGCACCCAACAGCTCCAGAGGAAATATTGTTTTTAAGTATACACAGAACATTTACCAAAATTTATAAAACTATTTTAGAGGAAAAAAAATATGGATTATAAACAAACAGCCAGGGGCTGACCTTTAGGAAATTCTTTGACAAAGTGATGGTAGAGACAAAAATGAACAAAAGGGAAAGGAAAAAGAAACAGCGGACACTTAGGACAAGCAAGACTGTATAACCGTCATCCAATGGTACACGATGCTTCATGAGAGAGTGATCAACTTCTCAAATGCAAAACAGATCCCAGGAAGTGTTATGGGGAAAATCACTGGATTTATAGCCCTTGAGGCTTCAATGACATCTGAATTTGTGAAAGCAGTTCCAGGACAATCATCAGAATGGAAGCTTTATCAGGGCTTAAAGGAGGAGGAATCATGTGGAAAAAGAGTCAGTCCTTAGAGCACTTGGGAGGTTTGAAAGAGAGAATTAGACCAAAGGAAGGTTAGCGAGGGTAAAGATAAATAAATAAGAGATGGCCAGACTGTGCCTGTTTGTTGGAAGAGAAGGTGCCAGGGAGGCAGCAACAAGGAAATTTGGGGGGGAATGTAGAGGGGTACCAGTCAAAGTCTGTTGCCCAGGTCTTGGACAAGGCAAAACCTAAACGCTCAAGAGGTAGAGGAAAGAATATAAGATCAGAGAGATAAACTGAAGTAGGCAGAGAATGGCAGTGTGAATTCACTTCTACACC
>NW_028090245.1:0-549 GCF_014824575.4 Sturnira hondurensis
CCTCGGAGTGTTCTGTCTCTATGGGGAACAGGTGCCTAGCAACCAGGGTGGGGTAGTGGGCTGAGGGAGGTGCACCTGGAGGTCTAGAAACAGCCCCTCCCTGGGCTCTGAAACAAAAAGTGGTGGCATTCTTCAGGCCCTGGGATTCAGGGGAGTGCTGCCGGCAGCTGGGGGTCAGTCCGTCCAGGCTCACTGGCTTCGCACAAATCCCAGGGGCTGGGAGCAGGGCTGGGCTGTCCCCTTCTGTGCACAGGATCCAGCCAGGGCTGAGGGTGGGATGGTCCCGTTGGGTCCATTCTCCCGATTTCATGTTTCCTTCTGCTGGGGGCATGTCCACTGCTGCCCCCACAGGAGCCCTCTCTCCTCGCCTGTGGACACCGTGGGTGAGGAGGAGTCCGGGACTCAGGGGGTCCTCATAGCTCATGACTGCAGGACCAGATGCCAACCCACTGTCTCGGGGGAAAGCATTCAGAATCAAGAGCGTGTTACAGTCACTTGCCGGTGGAAGCCCCAACGTCCTGCTCACCTTTCCTTGAAGGGGGTGACTCC
>NW_028090246.1:0-516 GCF_014824575.4 Sturnira hondurensis
ATTTTCTATTTTAAGTGGCATGTTGTGCTTCTTGTAGCCATGGAAGAAATAAGGCACTGCTTATTTTTGATTTGGTTCCTGTTTTGTTCCAAAATAAAATGGGCATCTGGATCTCAGAGCCTGGGTACCCTTACCCATTCCATACCTCATAAACTTTTGAAGCCATTAAAGAGTTAGATCTGTATTTATTGGCTCTATTCTTGAAGTTACTTTTTGTCTAGCCATTTAACGAAAGGAACAAAACATTTATTTTTGCCACCATTCTGTGCTACTAGGTAGAAAATTTATTTAGAGTAACTTTATTTCTATATCCTTTATTCTGCTCTGTCATCTTCTAACCTTGCTCATAACCATTCTGAGCTCTAATAAAATGTTGTCCAGTAAATTTTGTGAGATATTGAGAATGAGAGCAATGCTGGTGATGCTGAAATGCTACCTGTAGGACTCCCTGAGAATTCCTTTGTGAGTGAGTGCGAATTTTAGTTACAGAAACAGGAGCTAAGTTGGAGACTCAAG
>NW_028090247.1:0-924 GCF_014824575.4 Sturnira hondurensis
ACTAAGGGGGGGAGAATGGTGGGGGAGGGAGTGTGTGGGTGGAGGGGAATGTAGGGGGGAATAGAACAACTGTAATGGTATAATCAATAAAATATATTTTAAAAAAATTAAAAAAAATAAGAAATTCAGAGAACAGCAGAGACAAGACATACAGAAAAATGCTGACCTTAAACACCTGATCAGCCTTTTGTTGAGGTGTTGAAGGTTGATTCAAGTGTTCCTTGTATTGCAAACAGAGGAGTCTCTGGCCTAACTTAAGAATATAGATACCATAGACTTCTGCCCAAGATGGAGGCGTAGGTGGAAACACTGTGCCTCTTCGCACAACCAACTTTAAAGGCAACAAAGTTTTAGTAACAAAAATGCAGCCAAAACACAGAAAATTGAACTATACAGAAGTCCGACAACAATGAACCATTCAGCCAGACCGGTAAGGGGGACAGAGCCAGCAGCTGGCACAGTGGGTCTCGCAGGAAAAATCAGCCCCACCAACCCAGGAGCTCAGGTAGCGGTTGGCAGATTCCAGGCATGGGGTGGCAACAGGCGGACCCAGTGAGGGCACAAGGTGGCTGACTGACCGCGGTAACACATTTGCACACAGATAAACCAGGCAAAGGAGCGAGCAGTGAGACAGACCACACAGACCCCAGGGGCAGGAAGCAGTAGAGGGGACCACCATTGCCCCTCCTTGACCCCGCCCCCACATACAGAATCACAACCCAGCAGCTAAGTTGCCCTGCCCTGGTGAACAGCTAGGGCTCTGCCCCTCATATATAACAGGCGTGAACAGACTAAAACATTATGGCTCAAGAAGAACTCAAAGCCCCAAAGCTGATAACTCTAAGCGACCAAGACATAGCCAACCTATCAGATCACAGTTCAAAACACTGGTGATCAGGATGCTCACAGAACTGGTTGATTTTA
>NW_028090248.1:0-1846 GCF_014824575.4 Sturnira hondurensis
CCCCTGATACTGTTTGTTGATGAATCACACATCAGTGTTAAACCTGGAGGCTTTTAACCAGAATGGAGTAAAATAATGGAACTTTCTGTCTGATGTAAAATCAGCCCAGACATTGAAAGGTACTGTATTTCTTAGGGCTTGGCAATCAGGATGAGACCAGAAAAGAAACAGAAGTCTGGGGAGAAGTGTATGGTGAAATTCTCTGGAAAAAATGGGTGCTCAGATCTCTAGGAAACCTCATCACATGAATGATGTGAAGAAGCCTGAAAATGGTCATCCATCCTGGAGACTGGAATAATGTGAGGGTGGAAGTCAATATAAAACATATTGCACAGAAGCTAGGTGAATGCTTTAAGAACTCATTATGCCAAACAAGCAGACTTAACCTGTTACTATCCCATCTGAACCCTCAAAGGATTACTATACAGAGAAAACCAAAGCACTTGCTGTGACATGTCTATGTTTAGTGTATGATTTTAAGTAAAAAAAAAAAAAAAAACAGTGGAAAACTTTATAGATGCCTTACTCACCCCAATATTTGATTACTGAAAACAGCTGCTTTTTGGAATCACATCATTTCAAATGTCTCTTGTTAAATTCCCTTTCAAACTGCATACATGGCCTAGACACACTAGTATCATCTTCAGTCAACACGGGTGTGAAAACTTTCAGACATAGCATAGGTGCTTTCCTTCTTCTGTGTTACAGAAACAGCAAATCCTGGGCCAGCAGTGAAGACAAGACCTTGAGTCAAGGGTCTTTTCAATGATTAGGATGGTTTCATCCAGATTCACTCTCCAAAAGTTATAAACATGTCGTATTCATTGTGTGTGTTTCCATGATGACTGGAACTAATTATCTGACAGAAACCTGTGGCACATTCACATGACAGAGCTGCTTGAATTTGCATTTTCCCCACTTACACATGCAGTGACAGCGATGCTCACTGTATAGATTTGCCGCAAACCATTGCTGTGTTGTGTGGACAGAACACGCCACACCTGAAGGTCACTACCACCCACAATCTTTACAAAGTATGAAAAAGAACACTTTTACATAAAAATATTTGCAGGTTCATTTTCTTTGAACTGCTGTGTCCAAAGTTCCTCCCACTCTCACTGGTAGCCCCTATTCTCCCCCCACCCCCAGTTCACATCAGCTGTCCTCTGTGGCATGTGAATTTAAAGAATCATGCATTCAGTGGCTTTCACTCACAAATAGCCTCTGCCCTAGTGTATTCAGACAGGAAAGAATAGTGAAACTGGTCCATCCTGTATACCCCTTCATGCCACCCACATATTAACGGTGACTTTCTACTCCCTCTTGCTAACCTCTGAATGGAAAGTGGGATAATCATCCTTATTCTTAGGTCCAGAGGTTGGTACATCCAACTGCTCAGGAGATATGTGGGAACAGGGTTGCAGAGGTTACACTGTCCCTCAGTGGTCACTCTGAACCATACAAGCAGCAAGAATCTTGGACTTTAAACAGCTTTATTTCCATCCATCTGAGACCTGGGGCAGGAAGAACTCGATTCAGAGGCAGGGTTTTTTTCTCTGAAGAAGAGAGGAACACAAGGGGATGAAGAATGAACCTATTTTGTGTCATTTCAGTGTCCTTATTAGTGACACATGGGAACATCTCTGGGTGACTTCGTATTTGCAAATTTCGTGGTTTGATTTTAAGTGGAGTCACAAGTCTAAAGATAATTTTCCAATTTTGAGTGACTGGAAATAAGACAAATTTAAAATGTGTCGATTTTGACTCTGAAATTTTAACATAAAAATTGGTATCTGGGTCTCTCTTTACTGTTAAATGGGAATGAGTTCAGTCTCCCTGACCCTTC
>NW_028090249.1:0-1118 GCF_014824575.4 Sturnira hondurensis
TGCGGGGCTGAATGGACTTCCTGCACCAGCGAAAAGATCTCTGGCATCAGGACGGTTCCTCCAGGCCCCAGCAATTTGGGGGAGGCAGGAAGTCATCAGAAATCTGGGTGAAGCCCCGGTCTGCTGGTTGACAAGTGCCCCTGCCTCCTCCTGGCAGGCAGAATCCCCTCCAGCCTGGACCAGCTCACGCTGAGATGCCCAGGAAGGTGGCTCCAACAGCCGGGCATCACAGGCCCAGGACACCCTGGGTTGGGTGTCCAGGGGCCTCCCCCCTTCAGCAGATCCCTTCTGTCACTCTGGCCAGGCCAGATTCAAGTTAGATGCCCTGTGGCAGCTCCAAAGGACCGGGCTCCAGGCCTCGGGTGTATCTGCGGGGACTTCAGGTGGGCCCCCCACGCAGTTTCGTGCAGGAAGCCCAGGGCAGGGCCCAAGAGCTTGCAGTTCTAACAAGCCGCCGGATGCTGGAGCTTCGGGGGCCCCCAGACTTTTCACTTTGAGAGCTGCAGATCTAAACGATCCTTAGACCTGAACTACAAACAGCTGCCAAACACCTCCCTCCTCCGTGATGTTTGACCTTGAGCTGGGCCAGCTGGAGGCCCTTTGATACCTGGAGAGTCCCTCCTCCCCCTCCCTGAGCCCACAACACACCTGGCTGGTCTCCAAGGCACGAGCTTGCTTGATCGCAGGAGAGGCCCTAGTCCAGCCCGACTCGTTTTTTTTCAAAGGCTGTGCCTCCAAACCAAGCTGGAGTGTGCCCCCAGGTGGCCATTTGGGGTCATTGACTTTCAGAGCCAACTTCGGTCGGATCGCATTCTGGTTCCCTCAGGTACCAAGCCCAGGCACTTCAGCCCCTTCCATCCCAGCAGGAGCTAGACCAGGGGTGTCAGACTCATTTTCACCAGGGGCCACCTAAGCCTCCAGGTTGCCTTCAAAGGGCAGAATGTAATTTTAGGAATCCTTGACTAGGGGCAAGGAGCTCGGTAGAAACAAGGTGCTGGCCGGATAAAACAGGTTGGAGGGCGCGATGCGGACCACAGGCCTTGTGTTTGCCACCTGTGAGCTAGAGGGGTGGGGGCAGGAAGGGGAACCTGTGGCACCTGAACCACGTTCCCTTCATT
>NW_028090250.1:0-629 GCF_014824575.4 Sturnira hondurensis
TGGATGGGTGGGAGATGGATGAAAAGATGAGTGGTTGGATGATAGATGGATGGGTGGATGAATGGATGATGGATGGATGGATCAATGGTTGGGTGAGTGAGGGATGATGAGTGGGTGGGTGATGAATGGATGGGTATATACATATGTACATTAAACTGCAAATACACAATTCCCAGCATCATGCTCCTGCAACTGCTCTGCTTTTTCTGGGATGTGCCTGCCAGGATTTCTCCAGCCTCAAGCGACTCTTCCAACCATCCAGCTTTCCCAGCCAAGTGGTGCTGAGGGGCTGGGAAAGGTCACAGAGCTAGGATTTTCCCACAGCCCCAGCTCTGAGAGTGGAGCATCCCTCCCCTGGGACTAGAGGGTGCCATGGGGCGGAGTCACTAGATTCCAGTTCATGCTGTAAACTGAGCAGGGAGGGGGGGGCGTGCCGTGGGAATGTCAGGATCCTTCCATGGACTCTCGCCGTCCCAGGTGCCAGACATGAGTCCTAGTTGCTATCAGCAGAAGGTATGGGTTCCCTCAGAGGCCGACGCTGCCCTGACCTTGAGTGTGGGCTCAGGGCCCCTCGCAGAGACAGCCATCAGCGTGATCTGGGGGCTGCTTCTGGTTTTATCCTCTTTTAT
>NW_028090251.1:0-807 GCF_014824575.4 Sturnira hondurensis
CCCAGCCCCGCCTAGATGGTGAGGGAGGGAGCCAGCTCTTCCAAGGACCCCGAAGCCGGCCCAATGCTCCACTGGGTGCTGGGCTCCCTATGAGTCCTCCGTGGCACTGGCAGCAAACGGAAGCCTCTACACCCTTAACGCAATGGCAGTGGTGGCTCCGAGGCATTTCGGGCTGGCCGAGGGCAGCTGGCCCTGCTGCTGCCGCTTTTGTCTTTACTCACAGGTGCTGGGCTCCCAATGAGTCCTCTGTGACAGACGCCCTGACGCTGGCCGTAGACAGAAGCCTATGGGCCCTGGACACCGCAGCAGCAGCAGCTCCGAGGTCTTTACGCTCTGGCCAACGGCTTGGCCACCTCCGTCCTTACTCACGTCCCCGAGACCCCAATGACCTGTAGGTGTCTGGTTCGTCACTATCTCTGGTCTCTTATTTTCATAAATGCTGGGGAATTGTTGGTTGGGGAATTGATTGCCCTGTTCTTCTGTAATTCTGCCAGGATTTTCTCCCAGGGGTACGAGAACTGGAGTCATTCCATCCTACTCCACCGCCATTTTTCCCTGACTTCTCAATGGAAACACTCCAAGCGAGAAGAGAATGGCAAGAAATATTTCAAGTAATGAGAACCAGAGGCCTACAACCAAGGCTACTTTACCCAGCAAGGCTCTCAATCAAGATAGAAGGCCAAATAAAGAGCTTCCAAGACAAGAGAAGTCTAAAGGAATATGCCTCCACCAAACCACCTCTACAAGAAATACTAAAAGGATTGCTTTAAGGCAAAGAAGGAAAACAGAGAGACAGAGAGGAACTGT
>NW_028090252.1:0-531 GCF_014824575.4 Sturnira hondurensis
GGCACTGTTTTCTCGGATCACATTGTTCTCACCCAAGATTCCATCCACATGATTTATCACTGGGGGATTCTTGGTCGTACAGAGTTTCTGTGAATGTGGGTGATTCTGTTCTAAATGCAGTCAGTAAATGTTGTTGGTGAGACTCTGGGGTGCCCACTGTTGCCTGGTGATGATTCTCCCCCGTGAAGGAGTGACTTGTGCTCCGCCTCTGTGTCCCTGTGGGCTGCGGGGTATTTGCAAGTTTCCCTTCCCTCTGCCAGGGACAGCAGACCCTCTGCAGGGGGGACCTGACTTGGCTTTAGCATCTGTTTCAGGTGGGTCTCACTGTAAAGAGCATAAAACTGCATGCAAATTGAATTTTAAAAACAGATACCATGTACCTATCATAAAATATATCTTTTAAAAGTATATGATACAGTGGTTTTGAATATATTTAACATGACCTAATTCTACAACTTTTGGGGTTTCCCCAAAAGAAGCCCTCTACCTATCAAGCAGTCACTTCTCCTCCCCACCTTCCTCAATCCCTGA
>NW_028090253.1:0-790 GCF_014824575.4 Sturnira hondurensis
TGATGGTTGTTGCTTTTCCTCAGTTGTATTTTGAGATGTGTCCCCTCTCCTAGTCCGTTGTTTCTTCTCCCTGCCCTTACTTTTTTCATTTTAAATCTGAATTTCTGTAATTAGCCTGGCTTTCATTCCTCACTCTTAATATTTCTCCTACCTCTATTCTCTCAAATTCAATTTCCCTTCCTTTACACAGATCATACTCATTTTTCCTTTCCTTCTTAGCCCCTTCCACCACTATTAATCATTGCTTTTTTGTCGTTGCTACTGTTGTGGTAGATATTCGTCTTCAATGCTGTTTCTTTTTTTTCACTATTTTCTAATTTTTTTTCAATCCTCACATTATAATTTTTCATTTACTTCCCCCATGTTATTTTCTTCATTCCCATTTTTCTTTAGGGTGTAAATGTTGATTACTTTCTTTCTTCACCTTGTTTCTATTCCCTACTCTTATATTTCTCCCGTCAACCTTCTCATAATCATTTTTGTTTCCATTAATCACCTCATGTTCATTTTTCTTATAATAGTCTTACTGCATTTCCACTTTTATTAATATTTGCTCATTTGTTGTTGATAGTATGGTTCTGTGTGGGGGTTATATTTGCAGGTGTGGGTTATGTTTCCTGCGTTGTTTGTTTGTTTTCTTTTGGCAGCATTTGTAAAACAACATATAAGACGTGGAGGACAGTGTGACTTTCAGTGAACTGTCCAGATGGAAGGAACCCACCAAAAGTGACCCAAGGGCGACCAAAACTGAATTACAACAAGTGACCCCACATGAAGGGCATAAAGGCCA
>NW_028090254.1:0-2623 GCF_014824575.4 Sturnira hondurensis
GGGATACAAAGTCAATATCCAGAAATCAAATGCATTTTTGTATGCCAACAATAAAGCAGCAGAGGCAGAAATCAAGAAAAAAATCCCATTCAATAGAGCAAAAAGGAAAATAAAATATCTGGCAATAAACCTAACCAAGGAGATAAAAGCCCTATATGCAGAAAACTACACAACACTGAAGACAGAAATCAAGGAAGACACAAACAAATGGAAAAATATACCATGTTCATGGATGGGAAGAATTAACATCATCAAAATGTCCATACTACGCAAAGCAATTTACAGATTCAATGCAATACCTATTAAAGTACCAATGGCATATTTCACAGACATAGAACAAACACTTCAAAAATTTATATGGAACCATAAAAGACCCCGAATAGCAGCCGCAATTTTGAGAAGAAAGAACAAGGTAAGAGGGATCACAATACCTGATATCAAAATGTATTACAAGGCCACTGTAATCAAAACAGCCAGATTAGCATAAAAACAAGCACATAGACCAATGGAACAGAAAAGAGAGCCCAGAAATAAACTCAACTCTCTACAATCAATTAATATTTGAAAAAAAGGGGGGGATAACATAAAATGGAGTAAAGATAGCCTCCTCAACAAATGGTGTTGGGAGAAATGGATAGCTACGTAGAAAAAATAAAACTCGAACACCAACTTACAGCATACACCAAAGCAAAGTCAAGATGGATAAAAGACTTAAGTATAAGTCATGACACCACTAAAGTTTTAGAGGAGAACATTGGCAGGAAAAGCTCAGACATTTCACACAGCAATATTTTTACTGATATGTTCCCTAGAGCAAGGGACACAAAGGAAAGAATAAACAAATGGGATCTCATCAAAATTAAAAGCTTCTGCATGACTAAAGAAAACAGTATTTAAAAAGAAAAGCAACTGTTTGGGAAAACATATTTGCCAATGACACCTCAGACAAAGGTTTAATCTCCAAAATATACAAAGAACTTACATGACTCCACTCTAAGAAGACAAGCAACCCAATTAAAAAATGGGCAAAGGACTTGAAAACCACTTCTCCAAGGAGGACATACAGAGGATCCAGAGACACATGAAAAGGTGCTCAATATTTCTAGCTATCAGAGAGATGCAAACTAAAACCACAATGAGATACCACTTTACACTGCTCAGAATGGCCATCATAAACAAAGCCAAAAACAACAAATGTTGGAGAGGTCGTAGGGAAAAGGGGGACCCTAGTTCCCTGTTGGTGGGATTGCAGACTGGTACAACCACTATGGAAAACAGTATGGAATTTTCTCAGAAAACTAAAAATGGACCTGCCTTTTGACCCAGCAATTCCACTGATAGAATTATATCCTAAGAACCCTGAAACACCAATCCCAAAGAACCTATGCACCTCAATGTTCATAGCAGCAGAATTTCCAATAGCCAAGAGTTGGAAGCAACCTAGGTGCCCTGCAGTAAGTGAATAATTTAAAAACTATGGTACATTTACACAATGCAGTTCTATTCAGCAGAAAGATAGAAGGAGTTCCTACCCTTTGCAACAGCATGGATGGAACTGGAAAGCATTATGCTGAGTGAAATAAGCCAGGCAGTGAAAGACAATTACCATATGATCTCACCTTTAACAGGAAGCTAAACAACAAAACAAACAAGCAGGCAAAATATGACCAAAGACACTGAAATACAGAACAGGCTGATAGGGGCCAGAGAGGAGAAGGGAGAGAATCACAGGGGAAAGGGGGGAGGATTCACAGGAACAAGTATAAAGGACACATGAACAATAACTATGGTGGGGGGGAATGGAAGGGAGGTGGGGAGCACTGGGGGATGGGCAGGGTTGGGAATATGAGACAGAAAACTGTACTTGAACAATCATTATATAAATCTAAATATTTAAAAATGTTGAGACTTTCAGCGAAAATGGAACCATAGGTGGAAATACTGAACCTCCTGGCACAACCAAATTTAAGGACAAAAAAGATTAAAAACAAAAACGCAACCAAAACAGACCCAAAATTGACCTGTATGGAAGTCCAACAACAAGGAACCATTCATCCTGACCGATAAACCAGGTGGAAAAAGGAACAATGAGACAGAGCACACAACCCAGGGTCCGAGCGATGGGAATTAAAGCCTAAAAGCACCTATTGAAAATACTTTTGGGGGATGAGGTGACGGTAGAGGTTTCCAGATCCACAAGAGAATTTGTTGGAGAGACCTACAGGGTCCTAGACTTCACACAAGCCCACGCACCTGGGAACCATCACCAGAAGGGCCCGATTTGCTTGTGGAAAGTAGCAGAGGGGACTGAAATCTGAGAGAGATATGAACAAATGCCATATCTCCTTCTCTGACCCCACCACCAGTCACAACCCAGAGACTAGGCTGACCTACCCTGGTGAAAACCTAAGCTTTCACCCCTCATTCATAACAGGCACAAACAGACTGACACATTATGGCTCAAGAAGAAGAACAGCTCAAAGCCCCAGAGCCAATACTTCTAAGCAATCAAGAGATAGTCAGCCTATCAAATGCCCAGTTCAAAACACTGGTGACCAGGATGCTCACAGGACTGATTGATTTTAGTCACAAATTAGATTTAAAAAATGGAGGCTACACTAAG
>NW_028090255.1:0-560 GCF_014824575.4 Sturnira hondurensis
TGGCTTTTCCCAAAACTAAAACCACCTTTGAAAAGAAGAGATATCACACCATCAGTGAGATTCAGGAAAATACAACAGAGCCACTGATGACAATTGGGAGAATTGTGTGACCTGCCAAGGTGCCTACTCTGAAGAAGACTGAGGTGTCATTATCCTGCGTACAATGTTTCTTGTATTTTATATCTTTTTCAATGAATGGTGCTATTTTTCATATTATGTATCTGGATGCCTTCTGGACAAACCTTGTATATATTGTATAAGCAGACAATCAATCAAATACTGACTAAATCTACAGTTTGTGACATTTTTTTAATCTAAGAAAAAAACTGAAATTTGATCATTTTCTCAGGTACCAGCGAGGACTGAGCCACTAGTGGAGAAATAAAGCAGGGCCTCTGCCATTACAATCTTACATAAAAAAATTAAAACAGGAGGCTAGAAACAAAAGGGAGACGTTTTTACCTACTGACCCAGCAGTCCTCAGCCCTGCTCGATAACATTGCAAGGTGTTCCAAATATCACACACAAAACTGTAATAGCACAGGAGGACAGCCCTTGAA
>NW_028090256.1:0-858 GCF_014824575.4 Sturnira hondurensis
TCTCCTGAACACGGGCCTTTCCTTGTGGCAGTTTGGGCTTCCTGACAGGGAAGCAGCTGGCTCCAGGAAGGAGTGTTTGAAGCAGAGGAGGTGGAAGTGGCAGTTCTTTCATTTTTTCTAAAGTTTTATTTTATTCTCATTCAAGAAAGAGGGGAAAGGAGAGAAGGAAAAAATACTTCATATGAGAGAGAAACTCTAATCTCTGTCTGCTGCACGCACCCCAGTGGGGGTTGGGGGATTGAACCCCCACCCTGGCCGTGTGCCCTGACCGGGAATCGCACCATCAGTCTTTCTGGACGATGCCTCACCAGCTGAGCCAGGCCAGCCAGGGCCCTGGCTCTTCTGTTGAAGCCCAGCCTTGAAAGCCTCACAGCGTCACTACTGACACTTTCTGTTGATCAATCCATGTCAGCGAGCCAGCAGCTCCCAGGGAGGGAAGTGGACTCTTGGTGGAAGGAGTGGCAAAGAATCTGCGGCCATCCTTAGCTCACAGACAAGCCATCCCGGATGGCTGCCCTCACGATTCCTCACTCAGCCCTCCTCCCTGAACCAACGCAGATCCAGGGATGGTCTTGCCACCAGCCTGGGATCTGTTCCAGTTGCTGCAAAGGAGAGATTTTGTTTTTGTACCTGAGGGTGTGCTCCTCACCCTCAAGGCATGCATTTTCCTGCTCCTCACATTGGAGTGTGTGAGTGTGTGTGTGTGTGTGTGAGAGAGAGGGAGAAAGAGAGAGAGAGAGAGAGAGAGAGAGAGAGAGAGGAAAACGGGAGGCTGCACAGGGCACAGACATGAGGAGCACAGACAATGCAGCCAGACGGCCTTGGTGTGAATTCCGCCTCTGCCACCTACCACCTGGC
>NW_028090257.1:0-1424 GCF_014824575.4 Sturnira hondurensis
GCATCTCTTCATGTGTCTCTGGATCCTTTGTATGTCCTCCTTGGAGAAGTGTCTGTTCAAGTCCTTTGCCCACTTTTTAATTGGGTTAGTTTTCTTCTTAGAGTGAAGTCGTGTGAGTTCTTTGTTTATTTTGGAAATTAAACCTTTGTCTGAGGTATCATTGGCAAATATGTTTTCCCGTACAGTGGGTTGTCTTTTTATTTTAATGCTGTTTTCTTTAGCTGCACAGAAGCTTTTTATTTTGATGAAATATCATTGGCAAATATGTTTTCCCATACAGTGGGTTGTCTTTTTATTTTAATGCTGTTTTCTTTAGCTGCACAGAGCTTTTTATTTTGATGAGATCCCATTTGTTTAGTCTTTCCTTTATATTCCTTGCTCTAGGGGACATATCAGTAAAAATGTTGCTGCGTGAAATATCTGATATTTTCCTGCCAATGTTCTCCTCTAGGACTTTAATGGTGTCACGGCTTATATTTAAGTCTTTTATCCACCTTGAATTTATTTTGGTGTATGATGTAAGTTGGTGCTCGAGTTTCATTTTTTGAATGCAGCTCTCCAGTTCTTCCAACACCATTTGTTGAAGAGGCTATCTTTACCCCATTTTATGTTACTGTCCCCTTTGTCGAATATTAATTGACTACAGAGAGTTGGGTTTATTTCTGGGCTCTCTGTTCTATTCCATTGGTCTATGTGCCTGTTTTTATGCCAGTACTAGGCTGTTTTGATTACAGTGGCCCTGTAATACAGTTTGATATCAGGTATTGTGATCCCTCCTACTTTGTTCTTCTTTCTCAACATTGCAGCTGCTATTCGGGGTCATTTATGGTTCCATATAAATTTTTGAAGTGTTTGTTCTATGTCTGTGAAATATGCTATTGGTACTTTAATAGGTATTGCATAGAATCTAAATTGCTTTGGGTAGTATGGACATTTTGATGATGTTAATTCTTCCAATCCATGAACACGGTATATGTTTCCATTTGTTTGTGTGTCTTCCTTGATTTCTTTCTTCAGTGTTGTGTAGTTTTCTGCATACAGGTCTTTTACCTCCTTGGTTAGGTTTATTCCCAGATATTTTATTTTTCTTTTTGCTATATCGAATGGGATTTTTTTCTTGATTTCTGCTTCTGCTGCTTCATTGTTGGTATACAAAAATGCCTTTGATTTCTGGATATTGACTTTGTATGCTGTTGTTTTGCCAAATTCATTTATTAGTTCAAGCAGTTTTTTGGTAGAGTCTATAGGATTTTCCATGTACATTATCATGTTATCTGCAAACAATGACAGTTTTGTTTCCTCCTTTCCAATTTGGATGCCTTTTATTTCCTTTTCTTGCCTGATCGCTGAGGCTAAAACTTCCAATACTATTTTAAATAGAAGTGGTGAAAGTGGACAACCTTGTCTTGTTCCTGATCTTAGTG
>NW_028090258.1:0-2802 GCF_014824575.4 Sturnira hondurensis
AGCCCATTCCACATCTCTGCCCCTCCAGCAGTCTCAGTATGGTTTCTTCTTTCATTCCATAGCTGTTGGACTTCCATTCAGCTTGATTTTAGGCACTTCTAAATGATGGTGTTCTGTAGATTAGTTGTAATTTAGATGTGGCTGTGCAAGGAGGCAAGTAGCATGTTTACCTATGCTGCCATCTTGACTACAAGCCAAGAATTCCTTGAACCCAGGGAGGATCATAAAAAATATCGTAAATGGATTATCTCCTGAGCCCAGTAAGAGAGGAAAATAAAATTTGCATTGTCTCCTCTTTCCCCAAAACGAACCAATTTGTTATCGATTCTTTTCTCTAAGGGACAGATAGGTACTGCTGACATGGCTTGGCTTTCTGCCTGCCTGGGACACGTAGCCTGTCAGTTCTTTCTTTTGGCTACCAGAGAGGATTCTGGAAGGTAATAACTTCTGAATCCTTTTGAGTACATGAAATTATTGAATGCTGTCAGAAATATTTACTAGTTGTCCCAGCTGAAACTTGACAATACATTTTTAAAAATATGATCAGAAGTAAAGAAACAAATTAGGGATGATATAGTTGAGTGGGTAGGTAGCTCAACCTAAGATGTCAATTAGGTTACAAACCAATTCTCGGGGGGGAATTGAGAGCTACTATCCTTGTCTTACAAACCTTTGCAAAACAAGATACGCAGCTTTAGAAGCAACTGTAGGTCCATCTATCTTTATCATCCTCAACTCCTAAGACTAAAGAGAAGGAAAACAGGGGTTGTTTGAAGGCACAAAGTCCTGCTCTGACTACAAACACAAACCTTAATTGGCTTCCCCACAAATACTAACTCAAAAAAGCTTCAGCCATATGAGCTGATAAACTTTATAAGCAGTGGATTTTACAATATACTATCATACCCTTCTCATGGCAAAAGTCTAAAAACAAAGGCTGGAAGGTCTCTGTGTCTATCTGTATGTTCACGAGTGTTGTGTGGTATTTTCTGTCTCTGAGGTAGGTATTACTAATATGGAACAGATTGGATTAAATAAACAAGCTCTTACAATTAAAATTTTCAAAAATATAGTAGGAACTAACCCAAATGCTTTTTAGGATCATGTGATCTGGGGGAAAATATTTCATATTAAAGCTGGACTGAGTTTCGTTTGCTTAAATAGGCATGTAACTAGAATTATCGGCATATAACACTTTTGTTCTACCTGGGTTTTTTAGTCAAATAAGTTCATATTATCTTTCTTGCAAAATCTGTCAGCAAGAAAAGTAACTCAGTATAAGGAAATTTTCATAAGTAACCTAAACATAATTGTTAAGAACAAGTAAATTAAATAAATATAAGCAGAAGAAAGGGTTAATTTAGGTAAAATCTTTAGTAAGAATTATACTTTATGTGTACTTAAGAATGGTTTCCTAAATCTGTTTTTGAAGATTTTATTTATATTTAGAGAGAGGGAAAGGAAGGGAAAAAGAGAGGGAGAGAAACATCAATGTGTGGTTGCCTCTTGTGCACCCTCAACAAGGGACCTGGCCTGCAACCCAGGCATGTCCCTGACTGGGAGTTGAATCAATCACCCTTTGGTTCTCAGGTGGGCACTAATCCACTGAGTCACACCAGTCAGGGCAGTGTCCTAAATCTTTTGATAACTTGAAACTTAGAGTCAGGTTAAGTTAGATGATGAGCCTAGTTAAATTCAGTAAATATCCACATCATTTCCAAATAAGAAAAAATAACAAAATATTAATTATTGAACATACATTGNTTCCCAGTCAGGGCACATGTCTGGGTTGCAGGCCAGTCCCCTGCAGGCCAACTCCCAGCAGGGGACACACCAAATGCAACCATACATTGATGTTTCTCTCCCTCTCTCCTTCCCCTCTAAAGATAAATAAATAAATAAAACCTTAAAAAAACACATACATTTATCTACCTTTGGTTTGTTATTAAAGAGAAATGAAAAAATAAATTTTGATCTGTTAGTAAACATGTCTTGTGCCACAGTGAAAGACTATACTATGCATATAGTCACATATTTCTAGAAATTACAAAATATATTGATAAATTTTTCAACCTAAGGAATACTAGGACAATTCACAATTGTTTACTTCTTACTTATCACTGGAAATTAAGGTTTTTGTATAGTGGTTATGAATTCCAGGATGGATGGACCTGGAGAACATTATGCTAAGTGAACTAAGCCAGTCAGAGGAAGACAAATCCAATATGATGTCACTCGTATGTGGAATTAAATGAACAGACTGAACTAACAAGCAAAACAGAGACAGACTCATAGATAGAAAGCAGGATGACAGCTAAGGGGAAGGAGGATTGGGGGTAGAGGAATTGAGCAAAAGGGGTAAATTCCAATATGTAATTAAAGCTACTAAAAACTAATATGAAACACAACTGTGTATACAAGAAGAGCAGGATGCATTTTGGCTTTAAAAGAAGGCAAGAGATGTGTTTTTATTAATGAAAATGAAAGTAACTTTATTCTGGTTGCTTCAGAATGGGTAAGAGAGCAAGAGATGAACTAAAATAGATGCAGAAAGTTGTAGAAGGTTTATGAAAAAGAAATCTTGAGAAAGGAATTTTATATATGATTGAGCTAAATAAGATTGAATAAATTCATTAAGAGTTTTAAAATGAGCTTTATATCAATAGTACACTAAAACTTAATATTCTCTTATATGCTAAAAAGATACATTTTCCTGGACTCTTGGTTTGTTCCTGAAGATACTGTAAAATCTTTTCTGCTGAGAAAGCAACAATTCTGTGTTTTATCAAAATAATACTGTGT
>NW_028090259.1:0-881 GCF_014824575.4 Sturnira hondurensis
TCCCTTCCCCTCTAAAGATAAATAAATAAAATCTTTTAAAAAATTAAAAAAAATATCAAAAAGTAGTAAAAGAGAAGTAAGTTAAGATCAAATTTTGGGACTGGAATACAGTGTAGAATCTAACAGGTAAGGAACAGTTCATAGTGGGTCCCAAAAGGAATGTGAGGTGAAGAACTAGGAGGAGTTCTATCAATTTAATAGAAAAAGAGTTGATGTAAAGACAGTTTTCATTATTTATTAAAAATATTAGAAATAGAGGAAGATTCCTGTGCAGAAGGAAAGGTTGATAATGTGTAAGGTCAGAGTATATAGCAAGATAAGTAAGATATTTTTATTCCCTCTGTGTTTCCATTCAGCCTCCCCTCCAACNTACCTGTTGTACTTTTGTAGGGCAGAAAGCAGAAGCTTCTTAAAGTTTCTCCTCCAATAACCTGTAAATATGTGTCAGCCACAAATTATGCATGTGCCCACAATGGACAGGAGAAACATAGAGATATAGATAGATAGAGATTTTCTTTATACTAGACAGAGGTTGAATGCCTTGAGTACTAAAAAACAGGTTTCTGATGTGTAGTGCTAAGTGGCATGCTCTGGAGAGGCAGATGTCAGAAGGGATGACTGTGTGGTACACTTAGGGAAATAAGAGCCTGAGCAGAAAAACATGCATACTTCCTCCTGCAAAGTTCTCCTAGCCACAGCAAGGCAGGCAAAACTAAGGGGACCTAAACTAAGGGGACAATGCAGGCTAGGGTAGTAGGTATCATGGTGGGAGTCAATGAAAACTATATGTCCTGTGGACCTAATGCTTTGGTGACTTGGGGTATCAAACAAAGGTTAAGGTATCCCCATTAGAATAATATCAGAATAATATCTGATGCTAA
>NW_028090260.1:0-1431 GCF_014824575.4 Sturnira hondurensis
ATGTGGAGGGTTATAAGCAGGGGAGTGGGAGGGTGACAGAGGGGGAAAAGATACACACAATAAGTAGCATAAGTGGTAGGTACAAAAATAGACAGGGGAAGGTTAAGAACAGCATAGGAAATGTGGAAGCCAAGAACTTATATCTACAACCCATGGACATGAACTAAATGAGGCACTGTGGGTGGGGGGAGGTGTGCAGGGTGCAGGGGAGTGAAGGGGGAAGATGGGGCAACTATAATAGCATAATCCATAAAATACACTTTGAAAGAGAAATAAACCCATGCATTAACTAATATATGCTACAGTGAAGGAATCCAGTATGTTAACACACTCCTAAAATCTTCCATTTCCTTGTGCTTTCAACATTTACATTTAATGGAATTATAAACAAACTTGTTTCAGGTTTCCCATTTTCTTGTTTGCGTCTGCAGGTCACATCTGCTCCTTGCTCTTCAGGTTTCCTTTCACGGCTCTCTGTGTTTTGGGATGGGTTTTTTTAAAAAAAAATACTTTATTTATTTATCTTTAGAGGGTAAGGGAAGGAGAGAAGGAGAGAAATATCAATGTATGGTTGCCTCTCGTGAGTCCCCTTCCGGGAACTGGCCTGCAGAACTGCCCTACAACCCAGGCAGGTGCCCTGACTGTGAATCGAACTGAGATCGTGTGGTTCATAGGCTCACGCTCAATCCACTGAGCTACAAAACCCAGGGCTTCGGATGGTTTTTTAGTATTCATTCCAACTTGTCCACGAGAATTCTAACTATAACTCAGTACGTTGTTTTTTTTTGGTAACAGTTGTATGTATTATAACATACACACCTCATTTCAGAGATTCTACACAGAAGAGGTAATATATAACCCCTGCAAGGTCAATGCCAGAGCCTCACAACTGTGCGGGTCCCTTTACACCCACTGCCTTGCGCTGCTGTTGGAATCTGTGGTCCATCCAAACTCATCATACACCCCACCAGCTGATGGGCCCATTTCTGCTTGCCACAGCCATGCCTGTTATTTTAAAGGTGACAGGAGAAAGTATGTACTAAGTAAGGGCTATTACACTTACTTAAATGTTTACTTACATATGACTGTTCTTCTTTAACTCTTGAATTTCCAAGTGTCCTTTTTGAATGATCTCCTGTCTGCCTGAAGAACTCACCTGTTTTAAGCAATGAGATGCTCAGGTTTCCTTTATTTCACTTCCATTCTGAAGAATATTTCCAGAACAATCCCAGCTGAACTTTTCCCACCTCTCAGGACTTTAAACTCTCCTGAATGTGATGGTTTCTGAAGGGAAATTTGCGTCAATCCAACCATGGTTCCTCCCTGTGGGATGTGCCATTTCTGTCTGGGTGGATTCGATTTTCCTTGACTGGTTTGACGATGCTCGTGATGTGTGTGCGCTTGGTCTTCAAAGATTCATAGCTGAGCTCC
>NW_028090261.1:0-1777 GCF_014824575.4 Sturnira hondurensis
AAAAAATAAATTATGAAAAAATAGTAACAACCTTAAACATAAATGGATTAAATGCTCCAATCAAAAGATATAGAATAGTTGGATGGATAAGAAAGCATGACCCACACATATACTGCCACCAAGAGACCTACCTCAGGTCACAAGACCTACACGGACTAAAAACAAGGGGCCAGAAAGAAATTTTCCAAGCCAACGGCCAGGAAAAAAAAAAAGCCAGGGTAGCAATACTCATATGAGACAAAATAGACTTCAAAAAAGGGCCATAAAAAGAGACCTAGAAGGTCACTTCATAGTACTCAAGGGAAGAATACATCAAGAAGACATAAACATTGTAAATATATATGCACCCAACATAGGAGCACCCAAATACATAGAGAAAAGCTTGAAGAACTTCAAAAAATATATTGACAACAACACAATTATAGTAGGGGATGTTAACACCCCACTGTCAAAAATGGACAGATGTTCCAAACATAATATCACTAAAGACATTACCACACTGAACAACGCCCTAGATAAAATGAACTTAACTGATATATACAGAACCCTTCATCCCAAAGAAACTAAATACACATGCTTTTCAAATGCACATGGAACATTTTCCAATAGACCACATGATGGGACACAAAACGAGCCTCAAGAAATACAAGAAAATTGAAATCAATCCAAGCACTTTCTCTGACCACAAGGGAATGAAACCAGAAACCAACCCCAAAGGAAAAAACCCAGAACACTCAATATCATGGTCACTGAACTGCATGCTACTAAACAACAAATGGGTCAGGAAAGAAATTAGGGAAGAAATCAAAACGTTTCTGGAGACTAATGAAAATGAACTCATGACAACCCAAAACGTACGAGACATAGTGAAGGCAGTCTTGACAGGAAAGTTTATAGCAATACGGGCCTACCTAAAAAAGACAGGGACTTTTCAAACAACCTAACCCTATGCCTACAAGAACTCAAGAACAACAAAGGCAGCCCAGAGCAAGTAGAAGGAAGGAAACCACCAAGATCAGAGCAGAATTAAATGACATAGAAAGTAAAAGCACAATTCTAAGGATCAATGAATCCAGGAGTTGGCTTTTTGAAAAGATAAACAAAATAGACAAACTTTTAAGCAGGCTCATTAAGAAAAGAAGAGAGAGGACCCAAATAAACACAATCAGAAATGAAAGAGGAGAGATTACAACTGACACCACAGAAACAGAAGGGATGGTAAGAAATTACTATGCAGAACTGTATGCCAAGAAATATGAAAACCTAGGTGAAATGGACACATTTCTAGAAAAATATCATCTTCCAAAACTCAATGAAGAAGAAGCAGAAAGCCTGAATAGAACAGTAACAGCAAACGAAATTGAAGCAGTGACAAAAATCTCTCAAAGCACAAAAGCCCTGGACCAGATGGTTTCACAGGAGAATTCTACAAAGCATTTCAGGAAAAGCTAACTCCTATTCTTCTCAGACTATTCCAAAAAATCCAAAATGATGGAAAACTGGGGGGTTTTCCATCACTTCCATAAGGGGGTGGAAATGGGAGGGAGGTGGGGAGCATGTAGGGGGGTGGGCTGGGATGGGCGTAAAAGACAGAAAACTGTACTTGAACAATAATTAAATTAAAAGTTTAAAAAATATATTAAAAATAGAAGATGTTTTGGGGAGTTCTGGACAAGATGGAAGTATAGGTAGAAACACATTTCTTCCTCACACAACCAAAAGAAGGATACAAGCCAATTTTAGAACAAAGAAAACCCCTGAATTGCCAGAAAACCAC
>NW_028090262.1:0-919 GCF_014824575.4 Sturnira hondurensis
ACACAGAGAGGGTGGTTTTGCTACAACCACAAAGAAACCAACGTGGGAGGGAGTTGCATATTTGATATGACTTGTCTGCAACTTCGCCTGTCATAGATCACCCAAACCATTTTAAGCCAGCCAGCTGAGAAGCTGTGGCCTTATACCCTATGTATATCCATCTTATCCTCTAAAGAAGGTAATTTTTCTCAGTGATTCTCTTGTTAGACCTTGACATGATGCCATTCTGCTGTGATTTCAGCAGTGTGAGCAGAAAGAGCCTCACTGTCTCCTCAGAGACTGTGTACTAGTTTGGTAGGTCTCCATCACACAGGACTGCATGTTGTGTGGAACGTTACTGAGGATTCCTGGCTCAATACACGGCTCTGTCTTTGCAGAGCTCCCATGATGTCATACTTGAGGAGCTAGTGCATGAGAAGGACTATAATGTGTACAAGGTGAAGGTACAGGTGCACGAGACCTCCACCACCATCCAGCAGCAGGCTCAGGTGAGAGCTGGGCCAGGGGTTCTGCACACCCAGGAAGCCGAGGTGACATGAGGGTACCTAGCGTATGAGCTCAAATATGGGGATGGTTGCCTCTCGGCTCTCCCTGTGCTCTTTCTAAAGTGTGCCACTATTTCCTGCACAGAAGAATCTGGACTCCCCCTTCTCCCACCCACTCTATAAGTCAGGAAAAAGACTTTCCTCATGTGATTGTGGGGATATTCATAAAAAATGTTACACTTCACAGTAGAGATCGTGAACATGAGCATTTTGCTCTTTACATTGATTTTCCTACCAGCCCCAAGATTCTGGTTGAGTAGTCATCTCTACTGTCCTTGCTGGCCTCCAGGCCTTACACATTATCACACTGCATTACAGGCTCTGCACACACCATGAACAGAAAGTCCAATATAGGATCATTCGTCTGCACTTTT
>NW_028090263.1:0-1552 GCF_014824575.4 Sturnira hondurensis
CCAGTTACATGAAAAGCCACTTGAAATAGACATGAAATCTTTAAAAGAAAGGTTTCTGAAAGGTAGGCACCGCCAATGCTTACAGTAACTTGAAATGTCCTGGAAGTCATTTTCACTGTGGCTGAGGAAAGCACTTTGGGTACCATAACTTTACAGTAAAAAAATAACAAGGCATTATTCCATGCAGCAATATTTTTACTGATACGTCCCCTAGAGCAAAGGATATAAAGGAAAGAATACACAAATGGGATCTCATCAAAATTAAAAGCTTCTGCATGGCTAAGGAAAACAGTATCAAGATACAAAGAGAAACAAGAGCTTGGGAAAACATATTTGCCAATGATACCTCAGACAAAGGTTTAATCTCCAAAATATACAAAGAACTCACTCGACTCCACTCAAAGAAGACAAGCAACCCGATTAAAAAATGGGCAGAGGACTTGAACAGACATTTCTCCAAGGAGGACATACAGAGGATCCAGAGACACATGAAAAGATGCTCGATATCGCTAGCTATCAGAGAGATGCAAATTAAAACCACAATGAGATACCACTTAACACTAGTCAGAATGGCTATCATAAACAAAGGAACAAACAACAAATGTTGGAGAGGTTGTGGGGAAAAAGGGACCCTAGTTCACTGTTGGTGGGATTGCAGACTGGTACAACCATTATGGAAAATAGTATGGAATTTTCTAAGAAAACTAAAAATGAGTGTGGCTTTTGACCCAGCAATTCCACTCTTAGGAGTATATCCTAAGAACACTGAAACACCAATCCAAAAGAGCCTATGCACCCCAATGTTCATAGCAGCACAATTTATAATAGCCAAAAGTTGGAAGCAACCTAGATGCCCATCTGTAAATGTCTGGATCAAAAACCTATGGTACATTTACACAATGGAATTCTATGCTGCAGAAAGGAAGAAGGAACTATTACCCTTTGCAACATCATGGATGGAACTGGAAAGCATTATGCTGAGCGAAATAAGCCAGGCGGTGAAAGACAAATACCATATGATATCACCATTAACAGGAATCTAAACAAAACAAACAAGCAAGCAAAATATGACCAATGACACTCAAATACGGAACAGGCTGACAGGGTCCAGAGGGGAGAGGGGAGAGAATCATAGGGGAAAAGGGGATGGACTCACATGAACAAGTATAAAAGACACATGGACAATAACTAAGGTGGGGGGCTGAAATGGGAGGGAGGCGGGGAGCATTGGGCGGGGGCGGGCAGGGTTGGGAATATAAGACAGAAAGCTGTACTTGAACAAAAATTAAATTAAAAAATATAAAAAAATAAATAACAAGGCATTAAGTAAGCCTCAGCCTTCCTAGACTGGAAGAGAGACAGTGAGGAGAAACATACAAATTAACCAGATCCAACTAGTGGCATATTCAATCAATGTACAGCCCTCAGTTAAGGTTCTTT
This sequence comes from Sturnira hondurensis, assembly GCF_014824575.4. NCBI lineage: Eukaryota > Metazoa > Chordata > Mammalia > Chiroptera > Phyllostomidae > Sturnira > Sturnira hondurensis. The sequence goes on from NW_028090263.1 coordinate 1,441, forward strand.
AATAGTAGCCCTGAGTTTTTACTGACATGCTCAAAGATAAATGTGAAATAAGATGAAGACTACCTTCCTCAGATTGCCCTAGACAGTGCTGCCACCTTCATTGCAATTCGGG
>NW_028090264.1:0-547 GCF_014824575.4 Sturnira hondurensis
CACTGAGAAACAAAAGCACAAAGAACTAAGATGACATTTTTCTGAACAGTAGAGTTACTGGCCATAATATTTATCTAATTAATAATAACAACACTATTAACAGGCTACTGGAAACTTCCCATTGTCAAGTAATGGAATGATTTCAATTCATGAACTCATATTTGAACAAAAGTAATGGGCTGTGCCATTTTACTTTGCTGCTTTTTTGATGTGTTTTAATATATGTGGTAAGCAGAATATAATTCTGTTTTAAAAATCCTCACCAGAAGATATACTCATTGATTTAAAGAGTGAGCAAGGGGTGATGGGAGAGAGACAGACAGAGAGAAGGTGGATGGAGAGAAACCTCGATAAAACTGATGCAAGAAACATCATTCACACCCCAGCATGGGACAGGACCCACAATGCAGGCATGTGCCCTGACTGGGAATAAAACCTGTGACCTTTCAGTTTATGGGACAACACTCCAACAAACTAAGCCACACCAGCCAGGGCAAGCAGAACATAATTCTTTCCACCACAATATATCCAAGATATAAAAAAATGA
>NW_028090265.1:0-929 GCF_014824575.4 Sturnira hondurensis
AATTTTAATACCACTTAAAAAGGCGTTATTACGTTTTTACGTTACTCTTACGGTACGGATTCTACTTTTTTTGAGTACATCATCACATCGTTAAACGCGCTTGAATCCTGTCGAGAATGACAATAGACGTTTAAGGTGAGCTTTAAAAAGGCGTTATTACGCTTTTACGGTACTCTTACGGCACGGATTCTATTTTTTTTGAGCACATCATCACACCGTTACACGTGCTCGAATCCCTTCGGGAATGACAAAGGACGTTTAAAGTGAGCTTTAAAAAGGCGTTATTACGCTTTTACGGTACTTTCACGGTACGGTTTCTACTTTTTTTGAGCACATCATCACACCGTTACACGTGCTCGAATCCCTTCGGGAATGACAAAGGAGTTTAAAGTGAGCTTTCAAAATTCAAAACTTCACTGTCTCTGAAGAACCTAAAAAACTTCAATTCTTCAAAAAATACTGTTGACAAGCAAAAACTTACTCAAGAACTTTCGAAAATTCCAGCTAATTGAATAAACCCACCAGACAAAGCTTGCACTTGTCAAATAATGAGCTAAAAGTAAAACGATGCTCACTACAATAATGTTTGAAAAATTTGCATATCGATTGAGAATGCATCATTGCTACGTAATCCCTTCCCATCAGCTGCATCCCATGTATTCACACTAAGAGATTTCCTGCAGCTTTCTTTCCAGAAATTTCCTAATAACCGACTTCGTAATCTCAAGTAGAAATACTCCGGTACCAGGCAAGAAACAGGTTACGGTGCTCGACGTGAAATAGTTTAGGTTACATTAGTACTATTACTAAAATTTTAATACCACTTAAAAAGGCGTTATTACGTTTTTACGGTACTCTTACGGTACGGATTCTACTTTTTTTGAGTACATCATCGCATCGTTATACGTACTCGAATCCCTTCGGGAATG
>NW_028090266.1:0-1042 GCF_014824575.4 Sturnira hondurensis
ACCCGGCGTTCCCGTGCGCCCCGTTGGATTACTGGCTACGGCGTGGGGCTTGGTGGGGTGGAGACACGGCAGGGCGGGGCGTTCGAAGTGCTCAGTGGAATGTGGGTGGCGCTCAGCAGTGCCAACACCTCCTGGTGCTGAGGCGGGGCTAGAGTGGCACACCCACAGGTGATTGGCAGGTGTGCAGACCCGGCGGGGAGACCAGCGGGGGACGTGGTGACCAGATCCACGGTGGTGTTGCCCACCGTCTCCCTCTGGGATCGCTGGGTTGAAAGTCTGTTTAGGTATACAGTCTGCAAATAGAGAATTGGTGACAGATGGGAGACTTCCAACAATGAAGGGGAGAAGGAGGGAAGGAAGGAAGGAAGGGAGGGAGGGAGGGAGGGAGGGAGGGAGGGAGGATGAGAGAGGGAAGGGACCCCACCTCCCTCTCGTGGGGGACCCCGTCTCAGGCATTCCTTGCAAGGAAAATAATATCACTGATGATTGGCTCAGCAATTATCCTTGAAGAAAACCGCCCAATCACTGAATGTCCTTGTAAAAACAGATTCCGTCGGCCACGTGGGGTGGGTCGAATCTGGAGTTAGTAGGAAGGAAATGGGTTGATCAGAGAAGCTACAGGAGGCTCCATGGGGGGGAAATTATTGAAGAGAGCTGTGGAGTGGTAGAAATGGTTGTAACGTGGGAAGTAGCTGGCAAAGGCCAAAATACAGGGGCCACAGTGTGATCAAGTCCCCAGAGATCAGCTTGTCTGCTGAAGAACGCGTCGGGAAGTGGGGTCCAAAAGCAAGGACAGGGTGTCGGGGACACAGTGTTTTCCCCTGATAAGACGTTTCAACAAATGGGCTTTTACCTCAATGTTATTTGTGTGTTTTTTTTTTTCTTTTTAAATTACCAGACAGAATCTCTTCTGGCTGTTAGATACAAGCGCTATGTTATTTCCGGAGCTTTATTACTTGTTCATGCCTTACAAGATTGAACACTAGAGGGCAGGAGGTAGCAAGTTGCAACTGGTGGGCCAAATCCTGTGCGCCACCTGCCT
>NW_028090267.1:0-4646 GCF_014824575.4 Sturnira hondurensis
GCCCAATGACCCAGTCAACCACAGACAGGAGAGATCCCAAGTTTACTACAGGCTGTTTGTTCCCCAGCGGCAGATAATGGTAACACAGACCCTGTGATCCCCCACTGTCAGTGTGTCCTCATCGCTGTCTGTCTACCCTGTCAGGCTATGGGCACCAGGAGAGCAGGCGTGCTGTCTGTTTCCATCAAATGAACTCCAGGACTAAGGAGAACCCTGGCGCAGGGGCCTCACTGAGCACCTTGAGTGAGTGAGTGAGTGAGTGAGTGAACACGCGCTGTGACCCAGTTCCTTACGGCTGAGTCTGGGACTGGGACGGGGGCTTCTGGTGTTTGGTTTGGGGGCTGCCCAGTCTGCTCAGGCTGCCCTATCCACATACCACCGACTGGGTCGCTTGAACAACAGAAGTTCATTTTCTCACAGTTCTGGAGGCTGGAAGTCCAAGGTCAAAGTGCCAGGAAATCTGGCTTCTGGTTGAGGGCTCTCTTCCTGGCTTGTGGACGCTGCCTTCCCCCTGTGCCCTCACAGGGCCTCTCCCCTGTGTGAGGAGGGAGGGGGAGGGCTGGGCTGGGTTTAGGTATCCCAGGTCTTTTTCTCCCAGGATCCCATCTGTCCTATCAGGTCAGGGTCCCACCTCATGACCTCGGTTAACATTCTCCTTAAAGGCTCAGGGCCTAAATACAATCACCGTGGGGGCTGGTCCTTCAACATACAAATTTGGGGGGACAAAATTCTGCCTGTAACAGGGGTCCCCTATGGTGTGTGCATTTGCTACCTACCAGCTGGTCTCCATTCCCTGAGCCCCTCAGGAAGCGTGGTGCTCGGTGCCTCCCCAAGCTCTGGCCTCACCACTAAGAGCAGCTGATGGGAGGCACCTGGCCTCCAACTGCCTCTCCTGTCTTCTGGGCTGGGGCTGGGGTCGGTCTAGGTCACAGGGTCATGGGTAACCGATGCTCAGATTGCAGCCATGGCTCAGCTGTCATACACAGGGCTCTGGGGGACCCTCCACAGGCTCTCATACCCCTTGTTTGTTTCGGCTGCTAAACAACACCATAGACTGGCTATAAATAACAGAAATGTATCTCTCAGAGTTCTGGAGGCTGAAAGCCCAGGATCAAGGTGCCAGCACATTCAGGGTCTGGTGAGGGCCGACTTCCTGGTTCACAGACGGCTGTGTCCTCTGGCTGTGTCCTCTCACTGTGACCTCTCACGGTGGTCAGGGTGAGGGAGCTCTGTGGGGTCTCCTTTATACAGGCTCCACCCTCCTGACCCAATCACCTTCCAAGGCCTCACCTCCAAACACCATCACATTGGGGGTTAGGTTTCAGTGTGAACTCTGAGTACACAAACCTTCAGTCCATAGCAGCCCCAGCGTCCTGGGTCAGGTGGGGCACAAATGAAANTCATTTAGGGACTGGGGGTAGCAGAGGGCAGGGCCTGGAGGGTCCAGTCTGCAGATGCAGTGCGTGGGTGACCAACCCCAGAGGAAAGAGCGGGGATCCCAGAGTCCTTGGGCAGTGACATGCGGAGGGTGTAAGGACCGCCCCTGGGAAATGGGCAGCCTGGGTCCCATTGCTGAGGTCCCTGTAGCCCACAGTGGGGTACAGCCAACACCCACGTTCAGCACTGGGTCCTCAGGGGCCCTCAGCCTGGCCCTATGTCTTGTCCTGTCCTAGGACAGGGAGGGACCCCTGAAGGCTGTGACAACCTGTTACTCAGGACTGGGTGCAGGCATCGCAGGGAGGTGCTAGTGAAGTTAGTGGGACCCTGGGATCCCCAGGAATCGTTAGTGGGACCAGGTCTCGTCCCTGCAGGGCCAGCACAGCCCTTTGCTGTCCATGACTGTGGGACCCTCTCCAAACACAGACAGGTGTCCCCATGGCCAGCCCTGCCCATGCTGCTCTCCACCTGGCTCTGTCCTCTTCCCCTCCTGCAACCCCTGCCCCTCTGATGTGCTTACTTCCCTGTACCCTGACTTCCTCAAGAGCTCCCTGTCCTTCCTGGACCTAAGGACCCATTCCCCACCCCCACCCCAAGTTCTGAAACTAGCTGGACTGAATCCCAGGTGGAGGGTCCTCTAGGTCCAGAGGGAGCAGCAGGAACATGTGACAGGAACTTGGATGTCCCAGGTCCCATTCTGGGGGACTAAGGGCACCTAGCTTGTTTGTGGGGTCCATCCTGGACCTGGGACCCAGCTGTTATGACCAGGAGACCTCACCCTTCCCTGAGGGAGGGTCCAAGGTGACTTAATGGGGAGGGAACACCTCAGTGAGTGTGGGTTGTGAGAAACACTTTACACCCCAAACCTGACACTGGACGAGGGCGGGGGAGGGGGCCCTCTTGTGTTCACAGCCCTGTTCTGGTGCTGCCAGCAGGGAGGTTTGACTGACCAGCAGAAAGGGAAGTAGGGTTTTCTGTCGTCTGCCCTGTGGCCAAACGGGGGCGCCACCGCGCTGCGCCGGAAGGCTGAGTGGGCCCTGGGAGGGTTTGAGCTGAGAGTGGTCAGAAGTGGCTGACCTGGAGGCTGGGCACCAGTCAGGGATGAAGCAGCTTCTGAGCAGTGCTGGACTCCACAGGCGTCAAGGTCAGGGACTGAACAAGGACTGACAGAGAGGAGAGCTCAGGAGGCTTGGGCCACCTCTGAGGTTTCCACCTCCCCACTGCAACCCCTCTCTCCAGCTTCCTGATGACAACACTCCAGGGGAAACTGAAAAGAAACATTTTATCTACTTTCTGCTTTCCACAGTACTCCTTCTTGATGTAGCAACAGTGGCAACATTTGCAGGAGTTTTCCTCAGGAAGGACACAAGAAAAATTGGTAACATGCTCCTCCCTGACAGGGATCCTGGGTGCCTGGGGCCTGGGCGGGAGGAAAGTTTCCCGGGTCAACTTCTTGTGTTGTCTGTCCGGAGTGAGCGTTTCTAAATGTGTTACCTCTGCAAGGCCCTTTCCAGGTCAGGTCCAGGTGGCACAGCTGGGGCCCTGTGACGGGCCAGGATCCAGGTCCTCACTCTGTTCCTCCAGCCCAGGCTCCCAGGCTGTCACACCTCAGAGCCAGCACTGCTGGGCCTGGGCCTGAAAACCTGCCACCAGGCAGCCCCTCCCTCCCTGGCAGTGTCCCCAAGCGTTCTCACTGAGCTGCCCTCCCTGCACCGCCCCTGCCCGGGCCCCTCTGTCCTCCCCCCTACCCCACCTGCTTTGCTTTTGTTCACACTCGGTTCACTAACACACATTTTCAGTGTATGTATTTCATTGTTTATTGTCTGTCCCTCCTTGAGAACACAAACTTTACGAGAACAAGGTCAGTGATGTGACTTTCACAGCTGTATTTCCACGGCCCTGAAATTTCCACATTTGAGTGAGTGACCGAGTGAAGGCACAGACTGCACACACCCTACTACACACCGACACACAGACACCACACCCACAGGGACACACTCACACACACTGAGGTTCTCACACACACTCACACTTAAACCCTAACTCCCATGTAACATCACATGTGAACACCCCATGTCAGCGTGCATCATCATTTCTAGCATTTTCTCCAAAGGACTGTGAAAACTCACCTAAAAGGCACCTGAAGTTTGAAAGACCAACACGGCGGTCACCCTAGGTTCGACCATTTCGATGTTCTGTCCTATCTTACTTACAGAATGTATTTCTGTAATTTTTGCTGAAACATCTGAAAATCACTTGTCAGCATCATGACCCTCTCCCCTGACTATTTCAGTATTGGTCTCTGAAAAAATAGCCCTTCTCTTCGAACAATAGTATTATTACATTGAGGAAAGTAACTATCATTTCCTGATATTATACAATGTCAAATAATATAAACTTCTCCACATTATCCTGCAGATGTCCCCCATTGGGGAGGAGGCGCGCCCAGGGGCCCTCACACCGTCCCCGAGGCCCCCGTCCCCTCCCAGCACCCTCCCTCCTCCCCTCCACAGCCACACCAGGGAAAGGGAGAGTGGGCCATTTTCCTCTGCTCCCTGCTTCCGTTTCTTAAACTCAGTTTCTGACATGAAATCATCTCTTACTGGGAACAGCATCTCAATGTCTACATCTCCCCAGTGTGGATATGCACATCGGGATGACCGGGACGAGGACCTCAGCTGCCGTGGGCCTCCTGTCCCCTCAGCAGGACAGGAGAGGGGCCTGGGTGCCAGGGCCACACCTGATGCCCCAGAAGTCACACCTCCAACAGCAGCTGTCACACTGAGACCCGGAGTGACCACAGTCCCCTCTCTCAGGTTTCAGAGCAGACTCATGCACGTCCTCCGAGACCCACCTCTCTCCCAGGGCCTCCACCCCACAGTCAGGGGTCAGGACTGGGATGAGACCCCCCATCCCAACCTCCCCATCCCACCCACAGAGCCCCAGGGAGAGCCCAACCCCTGCTCCCCCCACCCCCTCACTCACTCACCACCATCCTCCCTGAAGCCACCAGGACCAACCTCATCTGTCCTTGTCTCTGTCTGTCTCAGTGACCCCTGGTCCCCAAACATCCTGCACCTCATCTCCACAGCCCCCACTGTCCCCTCCCACACCCCCTCCTCCCCAACCCCTGGAACCTGCCTGTTGCTCAGCCCCCAAAGTGCTCATCCCATGACCAGAACCTGCGCAGCGGTCCCCCAAGACGAGGT
>NW_028090268.1:0-1172 GCF_014824575.4 Sturnira hondurensis
AGGCCATTTATCACATTTGTATCTAAATAATTTTAGTATTAAAAGAGTAAATACTCTAGGTTAGCCCTTTATTCAGTATGAAATACATGTTATATATTTTATGCTTATGCTTGAGGAAGAAAATGCCTACTGAGCATTAAATCCATACAGGACTGTGAACACTAGTAAAGGGAAGTTTCACTACCATGTAGTGGGGAGGTCAGAAGAGGGAGCCCTCACAAAGCACCACTGGATGTCCAGTCACAGGGAAAATTGATGATTATAGTCCCCCACAGAAGAATCAACAGAAAAGAATGGCCCGTCATAGGCTCCAACAAGAAAAGATGCACATTGCACCTCCTACAAGAGGTCCCCTACCCCAGCAGCTCCACCAGTGAGAAGCCACCCTCTCCCTTAATTCTCCCTTTTCTCCAGTGGACTTCCATTGAAAACAGGTCATTCCAATTTCTTCCTTTTTCTCCATAAACTAACATTCTTCTCCTTTGTTTGTAAAGGAGAATGTTTGTAAGGAATGTTTGTAAACTAACATTCTTTCTCCTTTATTTCCCTCCTGGGAAACATAGGACTTGCCTATGGCTTTTGTTATAGCTTGCTTGTCCCAAAATGCAATTATTTGCTGTTTCTGAATGATCATATTTAATCTGGTTTAAAAAATTGCTTTTAATTTTAAGGTCAACAGGACATTCAAAACACGCCAGCTTTCTTAACAACGCTTTAATCCATGAATACTTGAGCTGAGCATAGTTACAGCAAGAACGAATTATATCACAGCACTGGCAATGACAATAAATACTGAATAAGCTGGTTATTCCCTAGTTATCCAGTAAGTCATTTTATTTGTTCATCTTTTTCCCATTCTTGTTTTTTTAGGGGATAGAAAATACAGAATGGAAAGGAAAAAAATCCAGTTCTATCTCCCTCTTCCATGTACTTTTTCATATATAAATTGAAATCTAGATATATGTGAATATGTAATGAAAAGTATACATACATGAGATACATATCTTATATGAGAAAGAAGAGGCTTATAGACAGTATATACAAAGAAACCATATATATGTATATATGTTTTATATCTATATGTGTTTTTGTGTACATGGGTGTGTGTATATGTATATATATATATGTATATATATATATATATGATCATATATAATATAGGCATACTTATG